>NW_016913695.1:688704-813409 GCF_001483705.2 Eufriesea mexicana | reverse complement strand
TATTGTAAATACAATAGAAGAAAAATTACATATAATATGATGTTACCTATGTGCATTGTATTTAGAAGTTTCATAAGTAGAAATATGTGGTATATCTGTAATGTCAATACCCTTTTTATATGCTTTCCATACATATGATGTAATCCATGTGTAAAAAATATATGAAAATAACCCAGCATTATCTGCTGGCATACTTTCCTTATTTCTGAAAAATATATGAGAAAATATTACATAAAAAATATTTTATTAAAAAAATAAATTTATATTAATACATACTGATTTTTATGACGTATTGGTATAAGATTCCTTAAAGCTGGATTATATCGGTTCATATTGCTTGTTTTGATATATTCTACTGATACTTTTGGTGAGTGTGAATGTGAACTAGGAAGTAAAAAATGTTGTCCTTCACTAACATCATTGTATCTAAAAGAAATATTTAGAAAGTGTTAATCTTTTATCTAAATTCACCAAAAATAGAAAAAACTGTAATTTCATACATTTCACCATTAACGTATTGAGTTTCATTATTTTCGCTCTGGCCACTGGGAGCATCTGTTTTATTTTCCATAACTTTTCCTTAGTATTACAAGTTAACTATATTAAATTTAAATAATATAAACGTTAGAAATAAAATTTTAATAGAAACAAATATAAAGAATATAATAATAATAATAAAACATAGTCTTGTAAATTAGTTAATTGTATTCTAAATTGCTTAACAATTTGTGAAAGTAGAGATATTGGTACAACAGCTTACAAATTATTAGTAAGAAATTATTTTTATCAGTATGTTCTTATCAATGTCATTACCTATCTAGTAATTATGACAATTATGCACAAATGTACAATTATGCTTTCATTTTATAATAAAATTAAAAATTTTATATTTGTTTATATTCAGATAAAAAGAAAAACGAATAACTTTAATCCACTGGAAAGTTGCAGATATATAACATACAATAACAGATCTAATACTGATAATGCATATTAAGTGTTGAAAAGCTGATAAAAAATTTTATCAATTTTAAACAATGACAAGTGGTACGGCTGAAAACAGATTTAATTTAAAATTTGTGCGTGAAATTCTGCCCTCTATGATTTGACGATTTGTAGATACATGTGACATAATTCTTAATTAACCTGGTTTCAAAAGCTTCATTGAATCAACAAAGTAACGGTATTTTTATTTCGGAATTCAAAAGATTAAAAATGCAAAAACATAAAAACTATTTATAGAAATATTAATTAACTTAATAAATACTTATAAATTATTATTATTAATAATATATCAATATCAATGTAACAATAATGATGAAATACGTCCGTTATTTTTCTTTGTATTGTAATATACATTTGATTAAGTACCATTAAAAAACACAAAATAAATTTAAATAAATAAATTAAATATAGTATTTTGTATCAAGATACGTGAATATATAACTGAATATATAACTTTTCTACTTGCATTATTTGAAAGAAGATACTAAATTTTCTGAAATATACATGCTTTATCGTACAAAATCTGTCACAATCAAACTACAGTACTTAAGATAACATTAATTACCTTTGCACATAGATAAATTTTTGTATACACTTAGACAAATTGTACATTGCTTTTATGTTTCTCATTCCAATATTTCCACGTATTAATAGATTGCAATTGCTTGATGTGACGCTGCATGTTACATACATACAATGTATTCCTTTGTCCCACCCTCATTTATATTCATTATCTCAATTGTAAACACTTGAAATGATTTATTCATCACTTAGTCATAATCAAATAATATTATACTTTGTCTATAAAACCACAAAAATCTAAAAAATAAATAAGAATTTTATACTAAAATATAAAAGGCAAATTATTCTTTAATATAAAAATAATTGGATAAAATATTTAAATTTTAGCACTGAAAATTAAATAGTTCTGAGATACTAATAAAAAATTTTGGGTACATATGTACATTGAATTTTACTTCTATGTGCAAGGCTGCGATAATATGTGCGTCAATCTCTTTCAAATCTTATCTAGATCGGCCACCGAGGCCTATTGGAACTACATCCAAATGATTTATAACAATGCTTTATAGTAAACAAATTTTCATAAATTCAATACAAAAATTAATTAGCTATTTAATAAAAAAAAAATATAGTATGAATGAGGAGCCTTCTTTTATGAAGTTAGCATTTATTGTTACACTTTATAAAACACAGGTCACATCAAACATACGTCGTTGCTATTAATTTCATGCACAATATAAATTTATAAGGATACATTTTATTTTTTTTTTATTCTTTTTTCTCTTTTTTTTTTGGATATAGACTTTTTCACGTACAAAATATAAGGTCCTAAAGAAATACAAGCATTCCCGTTTTGTTTACAACATTCATTTTCGCAATGAAAGATAAGGAGTATTTTATCTCTTTTTTCTTATATATAGTGAAATGTTACATTTATTTTTTCCCTCTTCTTTAAATTAATGTTTTTCACAAAAACTTGTAGAGCTAAAAACGCTACAAGTAAAATTGACTCGAATGCAGATATATCTTTTATAAATGCCAAAAGTGGAATAGAGCCCGATAAGATTTAATATGCGCTTAACATATGCGCTTAAATCACTTAACATACTCTCTTCTTTTTTTTACACTATGAAGTATATATCATTAAACAAGACTTCATGGTCAAAATATTTTGCATATCATTTAGAATAATATTCGATAGAGTTAACATAAACTATGTAAATATAACTGTGTTATTATTTAGATAAATATATTACAATATGGATCATAATCGTTGAACTGTTTGCGTTTCAATATAAACTAACTATCCTTGTACGATTGCAAACGTTATTTCTAACTCTGACGATAACCTGGTGTCGAAGCTGTTACATAATTTATAAATATGCTTATTCTCTAATATTAGAATTTGGAACACTTTTGTGAGGTCTTAATGAAATAACAGATATATAATACATTAAAATATTATTATAATAAAAAAGGTATTGAGTAGTTTCTGTGACTTAGATTTTTATGATTCAAGGAAATTAAACTAATTATTTTTTAAAAACAAGATGTCTTTTATAATTATTTAAATTTAAAACTGAAATACACCCAATGGTTTGAAAAAGTGGTTCTTAGTGTAATGTTCAATATTTTCACTGAACATAAATGAACGCCAAAAAGAAACTGAAATATAGTTATAACAAATTGTGATTAACTAAATTCGTCCCTTAAAAAAACTAATTAATGATCACCGATGGTACATCATAAAAACTAAAACATAAGCTTTGAGTTCTGTTTAATAGTTGCGTATGTAAATCATAAAACATAATGTAATGGCTATAATCAATTTTCAACTGAACGCAATATGGAAACGAAATTTCACTGTTCACAAAATTCAGTATGTTAAAACTTTGATTTATGAAACGTTTTATCGTCGGTAGCGTAAGAAACGCGACATCCAGCCTCAAAAACTATTATAATTACTTCCTCCTAGTTGAGAGCTGAAACCTCTGTTTGGAGAATATCCCGGCCTGAAGTTATTACCCAAACCTAGTAATATAAAAATACAAAATTAGTATTTTTTCACTACCTATAACTTCTGAAAATAAACTAAAAACATAAAAGTAAAAAGGTTAAAAAAAAATTAAATAAAAAAGAAAGGAGGAAAGGTACAAATTATACCTCCACAGAAATTTCCAATGCCACCTAGCGACATTCCACTTGAACCACCAGTTGAATTTAAGAATAATTCAATGTACCTATGAGACATATGGCTTTTATCCTGTAATAAAATTATAATAGAAAAAAATTAATATAGTAATTGGAAGTTATAATTTGGATTACAATTATCTAACGAACCTTGGACATAGCTTTAACAGCCTCCTCATGAGTTGCAAACTCTACATCTGCTTCTCCAGAAGGACGTCCGCCGTTTTCAAGAATAATTCGGACATTTACTGGTTCAATAGGTCTAAAGAACTACAATCATAGAATAATATTTCATTGCAGAAATAATAATTTAATGAAATTTAATATACCTACTGTATTCAATTTGAAAACCTACATCAGCTATGTCTTGTTCAGTAGCTTTAAATGGTAATCCACGCATATGTATACTGTGGATACCGGAATTACCACCCCATGTATCACCGCTGCCTCTGAAATTTCCGCCTTTCATATCCAAACCACCTCTCATTCCCATATTTCCTCCCCGTGAATCGAAATTACTACCACTTCCCCATGGACCACCATCAAAATCTGAAAAATATTAAACGATAAAGAAAAAAGTTTTATATAAGCCTTACTTTATATTTTAAATAAGTAACAAATTCGTAGTACCTCTATTTCTTGAACCTCTGCTATTATTACTAAAACGGTTCATCCCACCGAAACGTGCACCTCGATCATATGGAGCAGGTCTTTGATTGAAACCACCCATTGGTCCACCTCGCATTTTCGGTCCAATACTAGCGCGCACTTCGGACAAAGTGCTTCGGAAGATTTCGATGTATCTGTTAAGATTGACATTAATTGTTATTATTTTCGTGTGAATATTATTGCCGCTCATATAGTCGGCTGCCTTCTCAAAGAAGAGAAAATTCGATGCAAAAATATCAATGAGTATAAAATTTCTGACTTTAAAACGAAGACAGATATAAATAGGAAATACAAATGTTAAAAAAAAAAAAAAAACATTGTCTAAATAAATTAACCGATTATTGTTCTGATACAAAAAAAGAAAAAAAAGAAAAAATTAAAAACTAAAAAGAAAAGAAGGAAAAGATAAATGGTTCGAAGAAAAAATCCATACGAAGAATTTTGTAATGGATTAACTGTTCATACTACACCTCCACATATTTATTAAACCTGTGTGTAGATACCCTCCCTCGGTGACATTGCATTCTGATGTATCTTATGTCACCCTAGCCATTGAGATGCTGATGATCCTCAGGTATATGACAATTACAATTGCACTTTATGCAATTTGAGAGAGAGAGAGAGAGAGGAGAGAGAGAGAGAGAGAGAGAGAGAGAGAGAGAGAGAGAGAAAGGGTAAACAATACACAAGTATCGAGAAGCGATACAACTAAAAGAAAGTATGTTAGATTTAAATATTTAATTTTTGGAAAAAAAGCTAAAATGATCAAAGATAGCGTATCTTGTCGTACGATCATGATAATAAAGTATTTCCGTGCAATTAATGAGCTGTATGTATTAACTATATATAGTGACCTTACAAAAGAAAAATTGTGCAAAGCCTTTGAGCTCAAATTATTACATAGTTTTGCATAAAACGTACAATTGTGCAATTGTCAAACAGATGTGCCAAATTAGATCGATGATTACTACCTCCGTAGTGCCCACCCATCCTGGGTTAGCCCTACCCACCTCCCATGGGATTTGGTGACGATGTAAGGGGGTACCTCCCGCCCGGCACCCACCCATAGGTTTCAGTTGGGCCAACAGTACTTTCGCTTACGTACGACTAACTTTCTTTTATTTGTGTTCAAAGAGAAGCAGTTTCTTTATATGATTAATTTCTATAGTAATATACAAATAGAATAACAGGTATAATTAATAAATAAATATTTTATTTTGTAAAGTATTTTCTTATTAACTAAAGTAATAAAGAAACTGCATCTATATAAAAACTCGCTCCCGCTATTTACTAACAAAATTTATATACCTACATGTACTACGATCATAAAATGATATTGAAAAGTTATAAGTATACCCAAACCCAGCTAGCGTCAGTGCCCCACCTGTGTCCTATCTTTTCCTTGTGTTTCTGCAGAGCGCGCTCCGCAACATCTTTGTTAACAAACTGAACGTAAGCCTCCCCAGTACTGCGGCCCGTGTAGTCTGTCGGTAGTGAAATCCCGTTCGGCAATATCTCCAACCCTGACCCACACATAATCAAACATCGACATTGTAGCGTAACACCCATTATTGATTATAGTATCGTCAGTTTATTTAAAGCCCTCATAAAGAAGCAAGATTTAAAATATCCTTTGCACATTATGTGCAAAACGTCTCGCTCCAAAATTATACTTTTTTCTCAATTAAGTCAAAATAAAAAAATGTTAACTACGCCGAAGTTAAGAATTAAGTTCTATACAGAAAACATAAAGATATAAATAAAATATAAGAATATATTTACATATTATATAAATCACATGAAAATTATAATAAATGTTTCTTTTGAGTCTATAAAGGATCATAGAATATAGGAATTTTACTTTTTTCAATCTTAAATCTTAACTAAGGCCATCTAATGATTACAGAAACACAGAGACACTGCTTGGGATGGGTATAAAATCACTTTCAAAGTTTATATATGTTTAGTAAAACGTTGCAAGCTTTTATTTCTATATGCATCTTGTTCTGACAGATACTTTTACTTTCATATTTATTCTCTAGGAAATATATATATATTATTTATTTGTAATCGTAAATTTCCTTTACCTTAATTTGAAGCACGTATGCTCATTTTTTAAGTTAAAATGGAATAGAAAATTATACTTTTACCTTATTTTTTTTTCTTTCATAATACTATAATGAATACGTACTATAACCATCAAAAGCATTTAGTCCCTGTGATTCAAGTTTTTTTATTTGATCAACAAAAATCAAACAATAAAATTAAAAAAAAAAAAAAAAAAAGAAAGAAAGAGAAAAGCAAGACACATTGATCATCAACAAGATGTAAGTGAACTTCTAGCAATATCTAATATTAAAAAATTAATAAAGATACAAGTTTGTATATACAGTATAAAATACCTGAGAAGAACTGTGCTATTTCTTCTTTGGAACAGCCAAATGGTAGACCACGTAGTCTCACACAACCATCATCCATAGCATTTTCTAGGTTCATACCACTTCTCTTCACAACCCATTCCATTTCACCTCTTTTTGCTTTAAAAACTATGGTGAAAAAAACAGTTACTTGTATCTGTTTTAAATATTTTTGACTTTATAAAATTTTTAACAAACCTTCAATATAACGATGACCCATATGATCCCTATCCCTTTTGCAAGCTTTCTGAATATCTTCCAATGTGTCCATTTCTACATATGCCTCTCCACTTGGACGGCCTTCTCGTGACATTGTCATATGAACACCATTTTTACCATTTGTAATAGAACAATCGCTAAAGAATTTCATGATTTCATCAACAGTAGTTGACCATGGTAATCCACGTAATTTAACAACAAAGCCTTCATCATCATGGTCTCCACTTCCATTCGACATGATTTCAGTCTAAAATAAACTATGTCATGATTTGTACAAATATATTCTGACATTTCCTTCATATTGTATATTATTAAATTAATAGTAATTAATATTATTTCATAATTCTTATTTAATTTTGAAATATTATAAATATGTGATTATTTATATATGATTATTGGTAATAACTATTCAGAATACAGAAACCAGTAATATTTAACACTATTATGTTATTTAACAAATAATTGATATAAAAATTAAAATAAATACAAATATGATATTTCATAACTTGTTACTGAAATTTAATTGTGATGGAAAATACTTTTCTTACATAATAAAATTTAGCAATAATAATGATGATACAAAAACAACAATAACAATAACAACAACGATAACAACAATAATAATAACAATAAAAAATAAGAAGAAGAAGAAGAATATCGAGATTTAAAGAAATACGTATACAAAAAAAATACGTTTACAACACAACCGTAAAAAATGTTTGGGAAAAAAAATACCTCATTATCAAGGAATTTTTAGTATCCAAGTATCCTAATTTTTAATTTTATAGAAACAAAATTGATTTGTTTTATAAATTATAAATACAATACTAATACTTACGACTTTGTGGTGCTGATTTATAAATAAGAAAGAATGACAAATTAAGTTTAATTGACAGCAAACGCTTAGCTCTACCACGCTCTACAAAGATATCAAGAAAATGGCGTATATCTTTACGAAACTTAAGGCTGGTTTAAAAATCTAATATAATAATATTGCGGTATTCAAAATTTTTGGCTCTTTTCCAATTTATTTACATTTTGCATGTTACAGTAATATATATTCTACTAAAAAATGTTTGATATATTTTAAAGTACAGGAATAGAAATCATGAATGGTTAATAGCTATTAATTTACGAACACACATAATATTGTATAAAGCGAATATATTTTACTCACTTAAATAAGAAATTATATATGCGTTAAAATTGGAGTGTGATATATCATTTAATAATATGAAGAAATATATTAATAGTACAAATTTAAATATAATTGTTACTAGCATGATATTATTTAGGGTTCATAAATTTATCCAAATTTTAGCATGTAACAATGTTTTTTACCTGGTATATCGATCGTGTTACACATAGTAAAACATTTAGTCTATAGATACTTAAATAGCATATTGATACGATTTACCATCTATTTCACAAAATATATCGTAGATGGCGAAACATCATAAATTATAAAATTACAAAAAAATTAGAAACTACGTGTCTGCAGTCACGTCTGAATAGAGGTCGTGACCGAATCTAAAGAAGTAGAATCCCGTTCTGCAGTGGAAGGATTGAAGTCGAGTTGATCGGGGAAAAGGTAGTTGACAAAACGTCTATTGTGCTGTCGCGGGAAAGAGGGTATGGTGGATTTTGAGAAATATCATTTGCAGCTAAATCCTGAAGTGTTATTTACTGTGAAGAAAATCGACGACACGTGCAGCCGTGTAGCCGTGAATTGAATTTCACTGATAGGTCATCCAGAAGTGCACAATGAGCTTCCTATTGTAAGTTTTTTTTCCGTTTATAGTGTAAATCGACTTCCCGCGGTACCCTTTTACCTTGTTGAAATTCCGCATTGAATTCATTGCTCCACGAAAATAGATATATTGAGTATTCACTGTTTCCCCGTTAATTAATTGTTTTATATCACGCCAATCTCATTCACAAATGACAAATAACAGCAAATGTGGAATTAGTAATTTGTTACCATGGATCGATTACAATGAGAAGAGATATTGACAGAAATCGCTTGACCTGTTCCATGGATGTTATCTTCTCAGCTAATTTAGGTTTCCGACTCGATGTACTCTTGAATTCGTGTACATCGCAATCGACCAATCGGTGGATATCTAAAAATAGCACGATGCCATAATTTCTTTTAAAAATTCTCCGTTTTCTACGATCTTCAACCCTCTCTTTCTTTACTGCTTTCACTCATGTCCTGTTGCACGCGCGTATATTCATCACACGTCAAATTTATCGCCACGAGACATTTCTTATCGTGACGGATACACTGCGGAAGTAGAATTTCTTTTTACAACGCTCCGATATTACTATATCAGAGAAGTCTTTAGCTGTAATCGAGATCGATCGATTTGTCACATCCGCCCTAATCATATTTTCGGTTTCTCGTGAACTTTATTCTATTTTTGCATTTTAGTTCATTTAATACCTATAATAAATCGATTTTTGTTTGGCTGTAATATGATCACTAATATGATTTATGATAAAATATTTCAATTTAAAATATATAAACAATATGCCAAAAATATCAGTACAGATAGAAATTCTACAATTTTGATTGTATTTTTAAAAATGATTAAGAATTAACCTAACCATTATTAAAATGTATTTTTATGAATTTCTTAAGTGGAAGCAGATCTTCAAAAACCTTCAAGCCAAAGAAGAATATCCCAGAGGGAACTCATCAATATGACTTGATGAAGCATGCAGCAGCTACTCTGGGCTCTGGGAATTTGAGACTTGCAGTTATGCTTCCAGAGGGTGAAGATTTAAATGAATGGGTTGCAGTAAATAGTATGTATTATAAGTATATTAGTTTATATCTATATTTTTAATAACTAAAAAATTATAATTAGCTTTTATATTGTTTCAGCTGTTGATTTTTTTAACCAAATCAACATGTTATATGGCACTATCACAGAATTTTGTACAGAAGAAAGTTGTCCCATCATGTCTGCAGGACCAAAATATGAATATCATTGGGCCGATGGACATACTGTTAAAAAACCAATTAAATGTTCTGCACCAAAGTATATTGATTACTTGATGACTTGGGTGCAAGATCAATTAGATGATGAAACTTTATTCCCTTCAAAAATCGGTCAGTTAGATTATTTTATTAAATAAGATATTCTTTTACCAATAAAATTTCGTATTTTTTAGGAGTCCCTTTCCCAAAAAATTTCTTATCCATTGCCAAGACAATATTGAAAAGACTATTCAGAGTATATGCACACATCTATCACCAACATTTTAGTGAAGTGGTTCAACTTGGTGAAGAGGCACATTTAAATACATCATTCAAACACTTTATATTTTTTGTTCAGGTAAAGAATTTAAAACTAAACAAACATTTAATAAATTAAAACTATAATTTCTCAATATTTATGCACAATTTTTGTTTGCTGTAGGAATTTAACTTGATAGAAAGAAGGGAATTGGCACCATTGCAAGAATTAATAGAAAAGTTAACGGCGAAGGACGCCCGATGAGCGATTTTGATCGTCAATCGAAAACTCCTCCAAAGAATTTCACCCATGCTATTTCTTTTAACAAAACGTGTAACTGTGCATGTTATTTAACTAATCTAATTCATTGCTAACGTGATCATTGCCTCATGCCAGGAGTTACTGGTATTATACTATGTGACATTCTGTTCATTTATAAAAACAAGTGACTGATTCACGCATTTTATACCGAAGATGATTCTCAACAAAGAAAAAGAAATTTTGACTATTTGGGAAAGTGATGAAATTACGTTAAAAATCAAGAGGGTGAGGATTATTAATGAGACTTTTGTGAAATAGTTATACATTCGATACAAATCATAGTGATCATTTTGTCTTACATTTTAAAAGAAGAAAAAAGATGTTATTTTATAAGTAGTGGAGAAACTACGTCGTAAACTGTAATTTATTACGTCTATGGAATTTTTATACTTGAAACTTCGAGAACAAAATTAGCGTGAGTCATACGCACGAAAAAATTAATTCATATCGACTATGTAGGACGAATAATTTTACAAAAAGTTCGGAACAACGATGATATTCAGTTTTACGTTTCTATTTTTATCGTTTGTAATTACCTCTCGATATTATGCAGTTTCATTTTAAAGGTTCAAGAAATATCGCCATTTTTATAAATAGAAATGACACTATGTATAAAATAAGAATGCGTCCGATAGCATTTCTTTCTTCTTTTTTTTTAATTTGTGACAATTTCGTAAGACATTGACGTCTTTGATATCAGCATGAATTGGAACAGCTTTAAATTTAACATTTTATATGATTGCTAAACTATGCATTGTTGGTACGTAACGTTATTAAGTTAATATTAACGCTATTTACATTTAACTCATACTATGTAATTAGTTTAGACGATTATTATCATCGTGTTAAGCTCTTGCAATACAAATTATTTATAGCGTTAGGAATTTTATACGCACCATATCTTTTATCCTTTATATGAGTGAATTTTTGAGTCTGTTCTATTCTAGGAAGCATGTTATATTATATTTAAGCCGTTTGCGTTGTGTTACTGGGGAAATTTTTTATATATTTCATATTTTTTTTATTGTATTTCAAAATTATTTCATTTTTAATGTTTTCAAAAATATGTGCACATGCTTACATCTAAAATTTGTAAATGTTTTCGGTTTTAAGAAGAATAGAATTAATTCGATGGATACAGGGTATCCCAGGAAAGACGCAAAGGGCAAACATTTTCGTATAAATAATGATAAATATGTGATGTGTATAGTTACAGTGTACACATTTACAATGATTTATTTCGCTCTTAAGAAATTGATTTTGATATATATAAATATCAAATAGGACATATAGTCGTTTATAGCGCGTTCAGCTACGTATAATAGTTTTCTCGCTTGTAGGAGAGATATCATAGGAGATATATATATATATATATTTTGTGTGTAGCGTGTCCGCGTGTGTGTATGTGGGCGCATAGTGTGCGTGCGTGCGTGTGTATTGATATAAATGCTTACTGTTTTCACGCGTGGCGAACTGCTCCCGTTGCATTCGAATATTTAAATGAATGCATTGTATTTGCTTGTAACTAGAAAATACTCCTCAGATGGTTTTTTTCTCACACTCTGTGCCCTTTGCTGTGATGATCGGACTTTGCATTTCTGCGTAATGAACTATATCTACGTATGAAAGGGTGAATTTTTAACTAAGTTTTTTTGCTGCTATTCATGTAAATGGTGATCGTTTGAATGAAGTAAGCTAGGAGAATAAGAAATTATGGCGTACGATCATGAGACGTATATTTGCTTTTAATGGACCAGGCTATTTTGCGATAAGTATCGCATGAAGTGATTCTTGAATCATGAGAGATACAAGGAGATGTAAAGATTGCGCCATTTTTTTACTGTATTTCATTTAAGATTTGATATGAATCTATGAAAGAAGATCTGTAGGAAATTTCTTTAGGTACTATATTAAGTATAAAGATATCAACATAATGTGATAATTATAAAATATGTAAATTGTGGGTTAAGTGATATTATCATGAGTTTAAAGGTTCCAATACTGTTTACAATCTGTTTTCAACTTTTTACTATTGCTCAGTTTGTTCTCAAACCTGAAGTAATTCTCAGCATTATCTAGAACTTCTTGTAAAAGTCCAATATTCTCAAAATTACAGATAAGAAAGAAGAAAAAACATTTACAGTTACAATTCCTTGTATGTCTTGGCAGTTTAGCGATTATATATGAAAAACTTATCTCAGAACAGTCTAACTTCATGATTCACTAGGCGGAAAGTTAGGAATTAATGGAATTCGAATCATGACAGCGATATAATTTGTTCGTGTTTAAAATGAATGAAAGGGACAAAGTGTTATTTTTTATAAAAGGTGTTTGCTAATATTTAACGCATCGATTAGATTTTTTTGCTTATCTTTCTCGCGTTAATACATAACGATTAAAAGATTGTATAAGGTTGCTCGATGTGATACCATTTTTCATGTAACTCATGAGGATCAATGAGAAATTTCACGAGGTCCAGGACTAATATAAATGTATTTTATTATAAATGACATAAACGAATTAGCTTTCGTAATAACGTAAATATTTATCGATGACAAGAAGGAATAAACGAATAATTATAGAAATTGAATGGAACGAAGAATTTTGAGGATAAAGGTGGACAATTCGAAGTAGACTACTGTGTGATGATCTACAGACCATGGTTGTTGAATGTAAAACGAATATAAGTGACAGTAAAAGTAACAATAATAATGGCTCGTATCGACGGTAATATTGTATTCAGTACTTAAGAAGATCGGGAGAGTTGTACCTTATAGAAGAAAACTTTTCTCGCAGCAGTACGCGATTTCGTCTCTCTTTTGCCCCTAATCTCTCACTTTTAGATTAGAGGGGCGAAATAGTTTGACTGTAGTAGTGTTGCCAGCTAGAAATTAATTTACACACAAGTAATACTGTTATCAATTACAATTACTCTTATTATTTTTACTATTAATAGTATTATTGATACGATTATCGCTAACGCCTTTAATGCTATTTATATAATTTACACGATTTATGTTATCGCATTGGCGGTAGACGATCATTTCTTACAAAATATACTTGGATTATTTTTTTATATTATAAATGTATATATATTATACTATATATATGAATATGTAAAATTTTATGATCATTTGTATAACTTCATTTTTCTTTGTTTGTGCTGTCTTTCTGTTGAATTCTATTTTCTTGATTTTTTGAAAGACCATTTTTTTTATGTCACTGAAGGCTCTTTCACATGATTACTAGTTAGTAGTATACAATTTTTTCACGATTTAGCAATTAAATAATTATGGAGTTATGTGAGTGTTTTCTTTTATTTAAGTGTAAGCAAATATAAGAAGATAGAAAAGAGTGGAAAGTAAGAAATTGGATAAGATACACGTTTTAAGTATTATAATAAATTCTTAAATTTAGAAATTTCTATTTCAAGAGAATTTGTATCGCCTTTTAGGATGAACAGAAAATACTCGTGTAACTTAACAATTTACTCAATTGTTATTCGTGTTTTGTTTTTGCATATTCTAAAGGAACGAAATTTATAACAATGATTGATTTTTTATTAAATTTATTAGAAAGTTGATTCGCGAGATAAATGTTAGACTAAGTTGGCATTATGGTTTATGGTTGAACAATAGTTCGATTTTTCGAAAGGGCTTCATGCGAAGAGCTTTCAGAAATACGATTGTCCATTCGTTTTTTAACGACGCTAGTGATATATCTGTGCAATGTAAATAATATTTTTTTCAAATAAATGAGAACTCACGCGTAACCATAAACACGATACTGTCTCCTCGTATAAATCCAAATCTTCTTTTTCTTTTTCTTGGAAATTAAAAATGGAAATATATTTTCAAACAAAAAGAAAGAAAAAAAATGCTAACTGGAATGAAGCATAATAATTGAAATTTCATTCAGTTATATTTAACATTCATAATTGTATTTGCATATCCTGGATATCAAATATTTTTTAAACTATATTCTTTAAGAAAAATTCGTTAACTTAATTTGTAATTTCAGTACAGTTTCATATCAGGATAAAATTTTTCAAATATTTTTAGATTATTTTCTGTAATATACTATTGAAAAAGATACTTGAACATCTCCTTAATCTAGCCTTTCTTTTTACCTCTCTTTAACAGGTACCTGGATTTGCGAAACGTTATGCAATTTTTATGCTCAAGTACCGTGTAAAACAGAAACTTTTCCTTTGGAATCTGCAGAATGCTTCCCAAGCGTAAATTTCAAAGGGTGAAAACGAAAGAATGACGTGTAGAGCGTTAATTACTTGAACAACTCGAGGAACACAAGTAATTAGAAGATGACCGCTAATACACGATAATTCGCTCTTGAAGCTATTGCTCAAGGTTATTCAATTAATATCTGTTGCTAAAGATTTGTTTGATTATTGTGAATTCAGTGTTTCAATTGAAATATTCGATCTGTGTTCAACTCATTTTTAACCATAAGATTTGCCAGTTAAAAATTTGAATATTTCAATAATCTCAGCGTAAAGTAAATGTTTCATTGTTCAAATATAAGTACAGATGCATTGGAAATTCTAATCGGATGTCTGATAAATTAGTTTAAACAGTAATATTTTTTGAATCCCTTATATAAACTTTTATTACAGTTCTATGAATCAATTGTAGATAAATTATTGACTCGTTTTCAAAAGGTCATTAAACCATAATTCAATCAACAGAAGATGGCAATTATTAAGGAATTTCACTTTAAAAATGCTGCATAATTTTAAAAGAACAGTTTGCAACAAAATATTGGAAATATTGATATGTTATATGATATTGAGATGTTGGTGAAATAAATATGCTTCTGTCTTTAATACAAAGCCAGTTAACTATTATTATGAAAAATCAACATATAAACCATAAAATAGGTAAATTATACATTTTCAAAGTTCGATCAATGTCGTAAATTTTGCAAAAATTGAGAAATAGGAGGAATACATAATTTAACAAACCGAATATAATAATCTGACAATTTTCTATTTCAGATAGCCAAGAAAATTATAGACTAAAGAAAGTAAAAGTTGAAAAAAGATAAAGAGAAGAAAATGAGGAATTTCACGGTATGATTATAGTTCTCGTTTGTCAGTCAACTTCACCGACTTAATTATTACTCTGATCTCTCATTAATGCTGCTTGCAAAATTCAATTCAATTCGCAAATAAGTACAGTGTTTAGTGTTTCTTTTATTTCTTGTTAAGTTTTGCAAGTTTGAAACACTGGGTAATATCGAAAATGCACCACAGCTGTTTGTTGATTTCTAATTTTCATTTATTCTTTACATGTAGAGTTGTTTATGAAGTTTGCTAAAAAAGATATTAAAACAGAAATCAAGAAATGACGATGACATTACATATTTGTAATGTTTTCATCATTAATATTAAGAAAATAACAAAAATTTTTGTAAAATTAATTGAAATTAACACAGCTTACTATTCATTTTTATAAAATTATTTTGCATAAAAGTGTTTTGCATGTTTTACAGCAAATTAAGCTATAGCGGTAAATGTTCCGATAATAATAGTCTATAGAATATGCAAAATAAAGGTCATCGAATATTTTATGAAGCAACGTATTGTTATGAATTCTCGATTTTGTATGCATATCCGTTTCTCATTAAGACTGATAATATAATATTGTAATTAATAGTGGAATTAAGTGAGGCCTTCAGTAAAACAAAAATGAATATTGGCGAGACATTTCGAGGATTTACATATCGATTTTTACGTTACAAAAATTGTCTAAACAGGTAAAAAATTAATTTTAAAATCGTTGATAACTGATAACAAATATAAAAATAAAATGTTTTTCAAGAGACAGAAACGGGTATAAAAATAGAAGATTATGCGATTATTTGAAAAATATTGAAGCAATATTAAATATTACTCGATACGAAAGTCTAATCTTTTTTAATAGATTACATTAATTATTGTAACAAAAATTCTAATATATATATTATGATATATTATGTAATTAACCTTAATTCATATATGAGAAATATAAAATATATACATACTCTTTACTCTACAAGTTTTAAAAAATACTTTTTAAATTTCAAAATTAATTGTAGGTATCATAAAATGAATTCGTAATTTCTAACTTCTTATCGCTTTCCAGAGAAAACGTCTCATAAAAAGATATCAATTAGGTGTATCTATTTGCAGGTATCTATGGAACGAGATCCTGGCCTGCACCCCTAAAAACGACCGCTTTCATTACATATGTATGTTTCGCCAACAGTTGCCAATAGAAACATCAGTTTTCAAATTCGTTTGGCCCATAAGTTTACATAAAGGAAGACAAATTATGAATCAACAAGTTTCTTGCAATGATTCTTTATAAGAAAGTTTTATAAATAAATCGTAATGGCTTTAGAAGCAATCTGATACATTAGAGCGAGGATTACCTTTTTTATTCTGGATCAATAGACCTTGTATACCGATTGAAAATTTCAAATCTGCGATCCATGTGAAACACTCGATGCCCAGAAGGAACTTCTATAATATCCAAGATTGATAAAAAATTCTTTGTAGCTTTCTGTTCCAAAGACAGACTTGTCAAACTTGAGGCAATAGAAAAGAAGTAAAGACAATTATAGAGACACTTTGCTTAAAATTCTGTGTTACAAAAAGAATTCGGTATTCTAAATTCTAATACTTTAATTTCGCATCTCTAACATTCTTCATTTCAAAAGACACTAATTATTGTAACCATTCTCGAAAATAGAGAACAAGTAAAAGTTAAGTTACAATTTCGAAATGAATTCGCGATTACTCGGGATATCGACTAACTCCATATGTAACTCCATATTTCATCATGTTCGATCGACTAGTCTTCGCTCAATCAGACGCTACCGACATTGCCACGTCTTACACCAGATGAAAGATAAGTTACCGAACTACTGATACTTCTAGGGACAATTCAAGAATCCCTAGCGAGATCTATACTGGATCTAATGACATGAGTCAGTAAAGGAAAACGAATCCATGTGATTGACGCGTAGGTAAGACACAATAGAACTGACAGTCTTTTCTTTTGTTTCATGAATATCTCACGAATTAATTTTTACTGACTCGTCTTAATAGTCTATTTATAGTATTTGGCAATTATTTGCGATATACCAGATTATCAAAAAATATCGATGTTTCTGTAACATCATATTACCTGAAACTGTTGGGTTACCGAGCATTCATATGTTGCAGGGTCTTGTTCGAGCCTTCCCGACTTTTGCCGAACTGGACCCGAGCTCGTAATCTCGGATACTCATACATCTCTACTACTTAATGCACCGGTAGCTCTTTTTCATGGCATAGGAGATCACTTTATGAGATCTGACCAAGGGACGCAGCTGTATTACTATTTCAACGAAATCTCAGGTAGACCATCATTCGAAGAATCAAATCGGAACGGATATAAAAGCATGGGATAATCAAATGTTAAGAGTGTGTCACGCAAACTAATTGGTTGTTTTGAGTGATAGTGATTATCGCAAGAACAATTTTGTTCTATCTAATAAGTTGAAGATGTAAGAGAAAACTTAGTTTAAAGTCTATGTCGTCTATGAAATCAACTAAAAACTGGCTCCTCGATTCCAACGACAATACCCAATACAAAAGCTATAACTTGCGACTCTAAAACAGTAATCTACAAAAGATCATCCTCGACTAACGCCTTTTTCACTAGTTTTCTGTAAACCCTGCTCCTCACTCTCGCTGAAAACCATCTCGTTTCCCCGAGTGGCTCCACGAGCAACCATCAACACCGGCACCACAAGTACCTCCTCGCGATGAAGAAGGACGGAAAGAAGTAAGCAATTTCCAGAAGGCCCGGTCTACTCGTGGCATCGGTACTTAAACGGATTTCCTTTTGTACTCCAGTCTTTAGACAGCTTGGAACTAGTCTCGTAGCCACTGTTGATCGTATTCGGTCTCCATTAAATTCTCTGTGCTTCGTGCATTCAGTTCATCGAAGTTTATGCTGAACGCTTTGTTATCTCTATCGTAGTAGCACTTAGGCAAGCTGTAAATGACAAAACAACTGATAATAATCGAGTATCGTATCAACGAATCAGTGAAAATAATGAGTGAAAACGAGATGAAACGAAGTCCTCTGGTTAATTTTCTTCGCAATGCAAAATATTCATAGACGAGATTCATCTCTCTTTCGTCTTCCTTTCTTTTCTTTATTTTTCCTGCTTGCGCACGATTTCGCGTCAAGAAGTGATAGAGTGAGGAATGACAGCGAAGGAGGGGAAAAGAGGAGAAGGAGGTGGGCAGAAAATAACTCTTGAGAAAGTGTTAGGAGAGACTCGTTGATCCGCACCACAAATTCGGTAGTCGAGAAAGTTACGTCTAGGTAGAGAATTTTGATTCCACGGCGTTTGATTCCAATGCGTGGACCTATGGGAAATTTGAAACCATGGTGTAGAATAGCGTGTGGTTCAATTTTAACAATTATAATTGGATTGGTGTGATTGAGATATCGAAGAAGAAGATTGGATTGCGATTCGAGAAAAGAAGATATAGATCAGTGGAGTTAAATTTGATGTCGATTATGGTATGTAGGATCATGTAATTAGTATTGTAAAGGTGGTGAAATATGTAGCGATTCAAGAAGTTGTTGAAAATCATTGAAAGGTTTTAAGACATAATTGTAGAAAAAGAAGAAATCAGTAAAATTTAATTTTGATCCTATACAGTCCTATCATTAGTACTGCAGAAGAGGAAATGGAAGATATGAACCTTTTTGTTGAAGATATGACCAGATAAAAATTATAATAATCGAAGAAGATTTTAAGTCGAGATTAGAAGGGGAGACAAATCAATGGAATTGAATTTTTAACATATAAAGTCGTCTAATTAATTAAATGACAAGAAATAAGAAAATGTAGATTTTTGTAATTGAAATTATAATTATAATAAAGTTTCTAGTAATAGGTTGAATTAAAAAGCCTAAAATCAGATTAATATTATCGAAGAAATTTTTAACATCAGTAGACTAAAAAAGTAAAGGATGGAGCAAATAAATTGCGACAGTCTCGTGTAATTAAGAAACCTGAAATTACCTTCAAGATTATGAAATTGGAAAAGCATTACTGCAATCGAACCTGTGTAAAATGTAGTTTTTGTTGCTTCATAACAAGAAAGAAGGAAAAGAAGGAAAGAATAGAATGTGCAATAATGCGTTGCAATTAAATTTAATTAGATTAAATATACGACCTTGAACAGATTACTACGATTTTTTCCTTCGATTACAAAATCAGATATCATTGCACTTTGCTTAATACTTTGGATGTCATCCTACAATTGAAAAGTTAAAAAGAGATCGTAACGTAGTGAGGGAATCATGATGAAAAATGTTATATAGCTACCTTTAAACTTTTGAATTTTGTTGTCATGTCATCTGTGGTAAAACCTGCGAAGTAAAATTTCAATGTAAATGCAAATGAACTATGAATTGAGAGTCATCAAATGATTCGCTAATGTCACCTTCATAGAATCCTCGGTGAATCAATTTTGAAGTAAATCGAAAACGCATTCACCACGCAATCTTGAGATCCAATCACTGTTTTACGCCATCAAAATGGCGAACGATGTCTGATTATACACGGAACACTCTCCTGGCAAACACGTGGTTGCGATTCAAAACATTGCAAGACGAAAATTTGCTTGTAAGCAAACAGTATTCGCAATCGTGTGTACATCAAGATTTGAAAAAGACGAAACCAATTTCAACAGAAGTCCACGAAGAATACTCATCTTATTGCTACGTTTTTATACAATAATTGACAAAGAACACAGTTCCTCCGAGCTGTTATCTCCTTACTGGTAGTGTTATTTGTCCTCTTTTCTTCCGTTGTGGATCACAAAAATATAACGATACAAATACTTTTTTACTCAATTTCCTTTTTTTGCTAAGGCAGGCGTAAAGGAAGGCTCTGTAATATCGAAATAAGTAGTGTTTAAAATTCTTTACTCTGTTTATTTTTCTCTTAAATTGCTGAAACAGTCGGTGAATAAAATATACTTTTATAAACGTACCTGATACGAAAAAGAAGAATCACAGGAATCATGAAATTATTATTCAAATAATCTGAGCCTGTTAATCACCATCAAATGACTGATCACCAGCAATATCGTATTTTATTATTCTTGATCTTCGAACAATCTACAACAATGTTAATGACACTTCTGACGTTTATACTATAATGATAATAGTATAAACCAGTGACCTCAAGTGTTATTCACACCACGTCAACGTTCACTTGCGTAGGTCAAGCGATTTCGATTTAATTGTCAATTCCATAATCTCGTCTGTCACTCGTGATCTGAAAATGAGACAAGAATAGAATTAAAATTTCCTTATTGTTACATTTATAATTTTCTAAGATACACAAAATTAATTTACTCCTCTGTTTATAAATCTGAAGAATATTTTTATTATTTATTCCTAGTTAGGACAAAAAGACCATTACAAAAACTTTTTTACTCTGCAATTTGAATTATAATAAACGTAATTATTCATGACACTTCAAAGTCTTCGACGCAACTCCTCTTTACAAATTATATATTAGTTATACAAGTGGCATTCTAATGATGTATGCGATTAACTCACAATTAGCTAATCGCTTGGAAAATTGCATATGCAACTGATAACATATACTGTAAATATCATTATACATGCCTAAAACGCATCGGTGAATGTTTCAGTTTTTGACTGAAAATGATAACCCACGCGTGAGAAATTTGTTTAAGATAAAAGAGAAAACTTAATTTAACGGAAGGAAGAAATTTAATTTTCTTTCTTTTTCTGCAAATTATTTAATATTTGCTGAAAAGTGAATAAGAGACCTTAGTCGACAGGATTATGCAATTATTTATAATCTATAGTACTGTAGAAAAAGATGGATGAATTTTTGTATCCTTTTATGATCTCAAAGGAAAAAATATTCATATAAAAAAGAAATTCGTGGAAGCAGAAGAAGATACTAATTAAATGGGCAAATAATTTAAAGAAGTTCCACGAATAGAGATTTTCAAGATCGTACAGGAACAATTCGAGAAGAACAAACTGAAGTTTATTGAAGAAAAATTCGGTCGAACTTTTTTTGCGACAATAATAGAATATTCGAGTGGAAACATTCAAGAAAATAATTTACTCTTGAGTATTTAATCGTACAGTACAGAAAATTTGGATTGGGCAGGCGAGGTCAACCAAGTTTCGTGAAGGAAGAGATATAAAGAATACGAATGGGATAGAAATCAACAAAATCCGAGATTCAGAGTACTTTTTAGCTGTGATTAAAGATATTGAAAATCTGTAAAGAAAATCGAAAAGAATATTTTAGGAAAAAAAAATGTACGAATTATAAGAAAAGAGTTAAATAAATTTTAATAAAGGAATATAACGTGCAAATAACTGAAAATATGAAAAAAGGTCAATATCATAAGAGACATCTAGCACGAAGAATAATATTGCGTAGTATAAAGAACTTTTTTCCTCAAGAACACATTGATAAGTTTTAAGTTTTAAGTTTTTTAACTAAAATGATATCGTAAATATATAATGTATACTTTATATTAGTGAAAGCCACAAAAGTCAATTTAATTACTGGAATAACTAACCAAAATAGTCTTCAACCGCAAGACCGACGTAACAGGGTCCTATGGTAAACGAAGTGGGATCAAAATCCAAAACTCTTGTCCGTCCACTGTCCAAGCCAGTACGCACTACGAATGGCAAACAGAATTACCACAGCATTGTTAATTATTATTTCAACGATAAAGATTTCCATTTGATGTTTATTAAAATTGATAAAACATTGCATACCGTTTAATGCATCGAAAGTTTCCTGCAATCTATATTCAATCAACATTTGAGTCGATATCAAATACATTAACTAAATAAAATTTAAAACAAAAATTCGGGATAGGTCAGCGGAAATGTTTTCCAATAAAGAACGTTAGATCATGTAATCGTTGAAAAATAGACAATACATAATGTTATTCGAAATCTATCTTGTCTTATTTGAAATGTTCGAAGCCATTCTATTATTATCATATTACCATTTGTCCTTTGTCAAATTTTGTCTCTATGAACATGTTTGAAGAACACGACATTGAATATATACAGCAGCACAGAAGCTATATGAAAGAACTGATTACGAAGAAAGACGAAACGTTCTTTTGGTAAGGATAGGTTGATCATAAGGTTATCTAATAAATGGGAAAAAAATACTTACATATACAGTATACATGGCATTCATTTTAAATGCTCATTCTACAAATATACACTATCCTTGAATTTAGCTAAATGCTTGCTACCAACGTCTAAAACAATATTTCCCCAATTATCGATATCTCAAATTCGGTAGTTTTACTTTTTTAATAGAATAGCAAGAGTTGATCGTTCACAAGTTTTCACCAGACTAATTACCATAGTATATTTCTAAGATACACATTCACGTTGCCCATTTGTAGCTCGTTTTGTTTCGGTAAATTAAACTTTCGTAATGTGCGACACCTTGTGGGGCGCCCTAATACGTCAGTGGTGGTTATTAGTGTGTTAGACGGTAACGATTACGTTTTCAATCTGGTTCGCTTTTTCAGTTGTACCAGAAGGTGATCGGTGGTTTTACGAAACGCCCCACCACAATAATGTTTTACTTAAGTATGCTACACTCGTATTGAGCCAGCTTAGTCCGTCGCGCTTATTCAAATCTCGCACGACTGAGAAAAAACTTGACTACCGAAAAATCGAGTTGGTACATAATGATTATTGGCTGGTTAGCAGTGGTACTGATTAATTTTCAGTTCAATAGTTTTTGAATTACTCGGTAGATGTCAGTTTGTTCCGTGAACTCAAAAGAATGGGGTTCATTTAAATATAAATAACAAATTTTTTCATAGGAATATTCAACAAATAAGAACGTAGGTATTTATTTACATTTTTGAGTTATTTTAAAATGATTTTATACATATGTATTGAGGTTTTTTGTTTTCACGTTGAGATAAAAGATAACAAAAGGTTGGGAAATTCAAATGTTTGAAAAATTGAAATTAAATATTTGGAAATGATGAATCATTGAACGGACGGAAAATGGGGAACATAAAATCGTTAAATGAAAAACGATTTTAGAAAACGTTAAAAAATTTGTATTTCGATCAATTAAAAATTCAAAATGATTGATCTATGATTTTTATTATTATAATTTTTTTTTTTATAGTTTATTAAAATTGTTCGAAATTCAAATGAAGAAATGTCAAATACAAAGATAATATAAATGACTTTTTAAGAAGGGAAGATAAAAAGGAAACTTTAGTTTTGTTTCAAATGATAAGATAACCGAATGAAAACAAGAAACGCTATTAACATAGATGTTTCATCCAATAATAATAAAATTTACAATGTAAACAATAGTACAAACTAACAATTACATATGTTCTGGTCCAACGAGATGTTCATTATTGGCCTAACTCGTCTTTCTGACCGTAAACCGTGAAATAATTATCAGTGACTCGTAACATAATTATCCATCGAAAGAAAATAAGGAAACATGGAGCTCCTATTGTCCATGCTGCCATTGCTATATACTAAACTTCTGATTAATCGTACGGTGAGTATTGGCGAACTAATAAATTCTTACAAAAAAATTTTTTCAAAGAAATAAGAACAAAAAATTATAAGAAATTTAGAAAGAAAGAGTAGAAAGTGTAATTTATTTCTATTTAAACATTTAAGTTACCATTTACCGTGCTATAGTTTAAGAACGTGTAGCAATAGCTACTATCGAATGTCCATGACTCACATGCCCATGGGTAAGTATGGTACAAATAGATATTTCGAATGCGTCGGAATTGCGGCCAAGCAAACATGGGAAGTAATTGAGGAGAAATGATCAGTCAAAGGTTCCCTTTCACGTGCAATGCCATATGGCAAGCAATGTTTGCAAAATTATATATAACAAAAGTGATCAAATGAAAAGTATAATGATAATTCTCACAATTTTGCAGATCGTGAAGTTGAATTACACTATGAAATATTGCTTAAATCACTGCTATCCTGTAAATGATTAATCAATATTAGAATATCATTCTTTAATTAGTAGTACTATTGTAGTAGATATTTATCGATAGTTCTTTCCTCATTCTAAACTATTCTCTTTTCTACTTTTTTACTTACGTTCAATTATGCATATCTTCTTTCTATGATTGTCAAGTTTTCAGTAAACTTTTAATAAAATTAACGATTATATACACCTACAATTAATTAAAAAATATTTATGAAATAAATGTTTATTTATATATATTTCATAAAATTTATTTATTATTTATTAATATTTATATATATTTTAAAAATTTTGAAAAGTTATTAATAATTATGTATTATTTTAAATTAATGAAAGTTGAAGTTTAAGACGATAACTACTGCAGGAAAAATATTCAATTGTGCATTTAATATCGAAAATATGTCATTATAAAACGTGATTAATACCTAAAACTATGTAATTGAAATATGTTTTTCACGAATTCGATATCATATTTCGAATTAAAAATATTTTAGGAAAGAATCGAGTAAAAAATAATCAGTTCATTTTCTCTAAAGTTTAATCGTATTCCGTATCTCGGAATCAATGCATTTGTAATAGATATTTTTTGCAACTTCTCAAAGTTCTTTCAAATTCAGACCTTGACTGTATTGGACACTTATTTCATATTCGCTAATGAAAGCTAATGAGAAGGAATGATCATTTAATGAGCATTCGTGATTTATGACATTCTTTTCTTCTGACAGTATCAATAGCCATAACCTTAAACTGTTAGCGATAATAATCATTAATTATTAATCAAACATAATAATGTTGACTTTTCTCGTGCTAGAAAAATTGGTCCTGCAATCAATTATAATATTTGTATGGTTATGTCATACAATTATAACAGACATTTTAACCATTGTCAAACTTACTTCTTGAAATTGTGGACTAAATATCCAAATTATGATTTTAAATATTCGAAGCAACGAATATTTTCATGAATATATACCAATCTAATTCCATATTCATGGTCAATATTTTTATTATCGTATTAATGTTTGATTGACCGCGTAAATCATTCGTCACCTTCCTCAATAAAATTTACCGCCGAAACTTTTAATGATGCTCCTTAGTTAATCTTTCCATTGAACCTTATTTATTCCAAATGCAATCGTAATTATAATTTTGAATTATACATCCTTATTTACTTGGTATTTCTTTATTTACATTTATATAGATTTCGAACAAATCTTACCTCACTTCTTACCCCAACATTGACAACAAAAGTTGAAATTGTATCTTATAAAACTTTTATTCGAGTGTCAATTTTTAATAGAGATTTATTCGATCAAGAATTTAATATATCCTTTTATGTTCTCCATAGGAAACAATAATTTTGATCCTTCATAGGATATTGAAGTTCCTGCTGGTTTTGATTTCCTGCATAGTAACGCCATTTGCAAAATTACAGTTCTTCAAGAAACGAAAGAAGCTATCAGCGATCAAAAGTTATTTGCTATTATCATCAGCTAGTGAAATCGCGCGAAAGATTCGCAGAAGAGAGGTACAGTGACAACGGATAAAACGAAATATAAGTCACATACGGAAACTTGCTTACCAAACAGGATGATAATTGCAGTTTCCTCGAAAAATAGTTCCATTCCTATTTTACCGATAGATGATATTTTTACAGATAAGCAGCGAAGAAGTGGTAAGGGCATATGTGGACAGATGCATAGATGTGAATCCTATAATAAACGCCATCGTCGATTCGCGATTCGATCTTGCTATTCAAGAGGCGTGCGAAGTCGACGAATATTTAGCATGTACCACAAAAACCGAAAAGGAACTGGCTCGCGAATTGCCTCTTCTAGGTGTTCCCATCACTGTGAAGGGAAGTATTGCGGTTAAAGGTTAGTTTCGTTTTTTTATCCAATTCTTTTCTTGAGTAACCAAAGTAGATTCTTAATTTGCCTCCACTATGCATCTGTCTTAATTTTATAATAATTAAATAATTTTAAGCATGAAGAATCGTTATTTAGAAACCAACCATTTTAATAGTTTTTTTACTTTATTGAGATCTGCACTATGTATCGTAGTATATGAAACCCGTTTTAGAAAAATATTTGACCTGCTTTTCACGTTACGTCATATTTATAGTTCTGTAATGTTTTTGAAAGAACCATATGTGATCTAAATGTAACTGCGCGCAATCGTCATGCTATGGAATTCTTTATGCTGTTATAAACTTCAAGCAGTCTAGGAAATTTATTTACATCATCTTAATTTGCTGTTCGGAATTAATTGCGTACAAAAAATGGTTGATTATGTGCACCATTTTTATCCTTCTTGTAAACTTCTTATAGTAAAACAGGACTCGATAGTCTTTTCTATAAAGATACGAAAATAGAAATTTCCTTTTTTATTGGACAATTAACATATTGATACTAAAGTATGAGATTTATTTTATTTAATTCTATTGATATGCTTACTTATTCAAAATGATTGCTGATGAACATTTTCTCGTTATGATTAAAAAAGAGACGAATGTCCATCAGTGTCTGTTTACTATTAAACATGTTAAATACAAAATGAAATTTTACAAATACTATTTATCTATCGCATTTTCAAAAAAATTTTATCCACTGATATTGATGGATAAAGGCATAAATCCAATAACAAGGAAAATAGAAGAATAGACTTTTTAATATTATTACTATCATTTCATTAACTTTAATACTACAGTTACGCAAAATAAAATGAATATCACGGAACAAACCAAATTTTGGGGAAAACAAGATTTTCAAACTTGTTTAAATTCTCGCTTTAATGTCGCTCCAATTTAATTTAATTGGTGTTATCATTATACTGGACATTTAGTATATTTCAATAAATTGAATACATTATTTCAAACTTACTTTGTAGTCATTCAAGTATAATCGTCGCAAGCATAATTAACACAATATATATTCCAATTAACAAGAGTTTTGAAATTTGTATTATAAGAGAGTAGTAATCAACAAAGCCGATAAATCAATCTATGGCTTGCCTTTATTTTGCTTCTATGGGAACACGTGTCAGCGACCTGTCCGTTAATTTTTGTTGTTCTTTTTCCTTTCTTCGATTTCAAGCAGGTTCAATCATTGTGCGAGCAGATATTTTCATGCAACGATACCGATCACAGCGGATCTTGAACCCATTCGAGGCAATGTCGATGTGAAATCGATTTCGGAATGTGAGACCGGTTCACCCGTGTAGTCGTTGAGTGGAATGTGTGGGTGAAAGCTCGTAATAAGTGTCCTACATATTTCCTACGTACCTTTTTCCACTTATTTTCTATTCGCCTTCTTTCCACTTTTCTTTGCTCTTTCTTGATCGAAATAGCGGTCGGTAATCAGCCTGATTCTGAAGTTTAAAAGAACCTGTTTATCATCTAGTTCAACCAGTTTCGACTCCCATGAATTTGGTCAATCCAGATTTACTATTACCAAGATACATTACATAGAATAATTTATTTATTCTATTTTATTTATTTATTCTGTTATACAATTCATCTTCTAATTTATTCTTCAACTTACTGTAATTTTTCCGAAACATCCTTTTTAAAGGGTATTAAGGATCTCATGGAGAAGGATATTATGGTGAAAATATTTAACCATTAGAAGTATATTTACAGCCTCTATGTTCTATCTAATATGTTTCTCCTTCATTTTATCCATGCATCATCTATTGGCATTGAATAATTTATTATCGATTGATTATCAGTTTTTAGTTTCCAATTTCCAATTTAAATTTCTTTTTAATGAGAAAGAACGGATGGAAGATTCAGATTCAAACACGTGGCTGATTTATTCAAAAGAAAATTAAAATAATATAAATATACATTCGTTTCTTGATAGGAATGTCTTATACTAGCGGCTTGAAAAAAAGTGCTCAATGCAAAGCAACTAAAGACGCAGTAGTTGTCAATACAGTACGCAACGCAGGCGCTATTATTCTTTTGGTAAGCAATATTCCTGAATTATGTCTGTTCTGGGAGACAAGTAACCAAATCATTGGTTCCACTTGGAATCCTTATGACAACAGGAAAATAGCCGGTGGTTCTTCAGGTGGCGAGGTTTGTATTCCTCAAAACATTTCTTATCTAATAAAACTGGGAATACCAAACCGGTTTACATGATTGGTTTCGGAATTCTGGCTTGAAATATACAGATACATTTTAACAACGTTAATGTTAATGTTTGTTGAGATAACAGAATAATTATGCGTACATATCTATTTTTACTAGAGTAGTTCTAGAGTTACAGAAATAATATGTTTGAGATTTCTGAGAACGATTAAATATTTTCTAAACAAAGAAAAATGTAAATTAACTTTTTCAGCAAAAAAGATTTTTAATACTTAAAAGGATAACCTATTGTGTACTCACTCATCCTGCTGTAGATAAAGTGATGACGTATATTTCAAGGATTGCTTGATTATTTTAATTTCTCCATCTAAATATTGTGCATTATTTTGTTGAAAAGTAAAACTTATTCTTCTTGTACTTTTACTTAGTCTTCGTATTTGTAGTCTTTTTGTATTTTTACTTTCAAAATTTTACTTTACAAGAAAAGTAAGATAAAATTATAATTTCTTCTTTTAATTTTTAGGCAGCACTAGTAGCCTCCGCTGCTTCGGTCATAAGCATCTCTTCGGATGTCGCGGGCTCTGTGAGATTTCCGGCCCTGTTCTGTGGGGTTTTCGGCCACAAACCCACATCCCGTGAGTTTTTGCATTGATACCGTTCGCGAAAGATTCTGAGGTAGAAATAGGACATGATCGTCTTATAAATAATTATGTCTAAGGTTTGGTGCCAATCGAGGGTCACAAACCAAATGGTAATGATATAATTTGGACGAATTCCTTTGTCATCGGACCAATAGTCAGATATGCTGAGGATCTGTCCCTCATGATGAAGATTATATCTCAGTCGGAAGAAATTCGCAGCCGTTTCGATGAAAAGGTTGCAATTGTTGCATTCACGTAGAGTTTTAAAATCACTGAGTCTTCATTTTTGATCAAACAATTGAATACCTTATATACTTCAGGGAGCAGAACAGCTTGACACGCTGAAAAATTAGTGATACTTTAAAGGAAGATCGGAGAAAAAGTAAACGCTTGCTGATATTATTTTATTACTTAAAAAATAAAATACAAAACGAAATTAGGCACTTTAAATTAAGCGATACAATCCGAATATAAACTACAGCATCACTTACAATTCAAAGATACTAGTTGAAGTTTAAAATGTGTAAAAATTTTTAATCATTTGTTTGTGATATAATTAGAAGATAGATGATCAGTGGATTTATAATATTTCCGATATAGTAAAAAACTTTAATGACATAATGAGTGTTAACTAATTGCAATATGAATGTCTTGAGAATAATTAGATTTTGTACACTAATTTACCTTCAAGCGTACAAATAGCGTTGCTTCCTAAGGTAGACAGATAGTTAAATTTAAATTCGAAATTTTGTGAATTCGAATGATTGGTTCATTACTAAAATATTCTCATAAAAGTCTATATCTATCAATACGATGATAGTGAATGGAATATTATTCGTTGAAATTTTAGTTGAATTCCCATTTTATAGGTGTCCATAAAAAATTTGAAATTCTTTTACATGGAAGACTACTGTACGGTATTGGATTCCATAGACAATGATGTGAGGCAAGCGATCAAGGGAGTAAGGGAGCACATTGAGACAACGTATGGCCTTCAAGTACAAAAGGTTTCTTATTTTTTCAAATATGCATTTCAAATATATACCTTGACAACGACTTACATTTCTAGAAATGATTAGTCAATATTTAAATATTATTTTAGGCATATTTGAGCGACATGAAATTCTCCTTTGATATAGCTACACACTCTTTGTTAGAAATGGACGTTCCTGAAATCGAAAGTAGCATCAAACATTCGGTGAGCATCCGATAAAAACGCAATTTCACGTCCTACAAGTAATTGAATTTAATAATTAATGTTTAATTATTGCCTAGGGGTCGAGTAAAATTCTACTTGAGTTATTGAAATGCATTTTCCTCGTGTCACCATATATGCTTCCAACGATTATATATAGTATTTTAAAATTGATCTTTAGTAAATTTCCAGAGAAAATTAAAAAGAAGGTAAAAGAAAAGCAGATCTCTCTAAAGAAACAATTTGAGGTAAGTTCTAGACATTCAAACATTTGCTTCGTTGTTTTGAGTGAAACTTCAAATTCTTATTTATTTCTAAGCTTTATATTCAAAAATAGTATTTCTAAGCTAGTTGTAAACTTTAAAATTTCATTAAATTGATCTTCATGCAACTATATACCCTTCTTCTAAAAAGCAAACGGTTTTATCATTATCATATTTTCATTATCATATTAAAAACTACTTCGGAAACTGATTGCTTTACCTTAGATAAATTTATTTCTTTGATAATTAGTCAGATTAACAGTGATTCTTTCCGAGCTCAAGACTTTATAATTCAACCTATTTTGTATACGTCTTCGAAGAAACGTGTAAATATTCATTCATATGTTGCTTAATGTATTCATCACTATTAATTCACTTCTGTTCCATTTTTTATTTGAGTTCAATGTGGTAAATAGAAATGATAAAATGATACTGTCTTTTATGAGATATTATCTGTATTTTCTTTATGTAAATTACGTACAGCATTAATATTTTATCTTGTCAGATAACCTGGATATATTCTTTGAAATGCTAACTTCATACTTTTTGCAAGATGCATCATTTCAATTTCAAATATTCAAACAGATATTTATGGTAATCTTTTATTCCTACTTCTTGTTACTTGATACTTTTTGTCTCTTGTATTTTTACTATATTATTTCTTCTTTTTCAACATAGCTGCTTGAATGAGTATCAATTTAATTTCAGTGCTAAAGCATCCATACAAACAGAATTTAAATAAAAATGGAATTAACAATTGAATGATAATTTTTACGTACATATACAAGTAGTTTTTAGATTTCAATTTATATTTGTGTTTTTATTTTATCAAACGGTTAAAACTAAATTGGAAAGTACTTCTGCTTTCGTCACAGGATCTTCTAGGTGACAACGGTATATTAATCTGCCCAACATTTACATCAGCAAGCTATTACTCATATCAAACATACAGTAAGTTTGCTAACTGTACACACCTGATGATATACAACGTATTGGGATTACCTGCGACTCATTGTTCAATGGGGCTCAACAAAAGTGGTTTACCTATCGGAGTTCAAGTAAGTATACCAAGGTAAAAGTGTTACTCAAACTATGCTCAAAGCATTCGTAATAATACCAAAGACATTTAAATGTAAGATTAACATACACTACTATACCCAAAATAAGTCGCAAAATACTCAAACTAATACCCAAAGATTCTCAAAATAAGCCTCAATTTAATCACCCGAATTGAAGTAGTCTGAACGTGTTCTTCACTTACCATGTTCCTAATACTATTGCTTAAATAATTATTTTCGAATTGTTAGTTAAAACTGTTAGTCGATGCTCAGAATCTTAATTTGAGTGTTCACATTGTTATAAGAAATTTCATCTATGCAACATATTTCGATCTTTGCGTCTTTTGTACAGGTTGTTGCAAATGCTGGCAACGATCATCTTACCATCGCCGTGGCCCAGGAAATCGAGAGAGCCTTCGGCGGCTGGCAGCAACCGCTTATGACAAAATTAGATGTTTAACATCTTCTAAGTTACATAATGGGATCTTGGACAATAGCTGTGTATCGAAATTCATGAATCCGTATCTTGAACCATGCGTCTTTGTTCAGTGTCAACAAATTACTACACAATTGTGCTCCCACGCCATTACGCGACACACAAACGCGATACTTCTGTGACTGTCAATGTTTTATGAATATTTACCAAACAAATTAGGATGTAGGTATTAGGCTTTCTAGGCAAGAAAGAAATTTTGTAGTTTCATGCTACTGTAATTCGTTTCATTGAAGTATTCATAAAGTTGCACGTAATCGTAGTCAAGATAGTATTACTAAAGCATAGGAGAGAGTGAAGGGTACTACTAGAGTTTAGCAGCGGGATGTATCTTACATACGGAGAAATCGAATGTGAAGTTGGCACAAGATAAAACCAAATTCTTAAATATAGAAACGTTTATTTTTAGTTTAGTATAAACTTCAAAGATGGGTAATAGTTAGGAAAAGAAAATGATTTAGTATTAATTGTACATACTGTGCGTTATAGTGATCCGATTCGACTACCATTATTGTCAATGTTGTATATTGACAATTGTAAAATAATCGTTCCACGTTATCTGTAATCGAAAAGTTCTTAATAAAGAATTTTTTCACTTAATGTATGATGTACTTAATATTTCAAATACTTACTAATTTTGTCCAACATACTCTAACATTAAAGAAATCAGTTTCCCACTGAATACGTTAGATTCATATAATTAATGTATCTCAAGAGATACCCAACATTTTAAAAGCAAATTTTTCGTTTTAAAATATCTTGGCATTTATGGTACGTTTATGGCGTGGAAAAATAGTTCTTTCAACGCAGAGCTTATCAGTAAAGCAACTCCAACTTCCTATAGATTATCTAGTATCCCAAGAATTAATGTGCTGCAAAGAATCTAACAGATCACAACTTTGCTCTCGCAGATATATTCAATAAGGAAATAAACTGTACAAATTACGTAAATATGCGTAAATTGTATAAATTAGTCATTTCTTTTGACCATTCATCCGCAACCATTCGCTCGATCTGTGCCAATCTGTGTCCAATCGCAGGAAGTGACGGTGCGAGAAGCAACCACCCCCGAGAGCATGTTCCTCACGATTGTGGACAATATTGCACCGCACGGCTCAGTAACGTTTAAGCGGCCGCAGGCAAAAGGAACTGACCAGTACCAGTTGTGATCATCATCGTGGTCAATTCGATCGAATCATTGATCGGAGATGTGCTACATCCAAAAGTGTACAAAAATTGTTTAGTTATTTGTATAATAAATATTATATGTGTATTAAAGAAGTTCCATTGCATTTTATTTGTGCTTCAGTAGAGTGTTCATCGAAAATTGGGTATTCTTCACAGATTTCTTCCTCTACAAAGAGCTAAAAAAAGAGAAAACATAAGGTCAAACCGACAATTCTTTGGAATATTAATTTCGCAAATATATGTAGGAAGTGAGAGTTGTGAGGATTGAGAGTGACCGCGAAGGAACGCTTGGGCCTGTGATGGGTAATAAACAGCAACGTAGGGTTCAGATCGAATGTTTGGAGGGACGTCTGAAGTGCGCGTAAAAGAACGAGTAACCGCGTGCAAGGATCTAATGAAAATGATATTTATGACTGTATGGAATGCAAGTGAAGAGCGAAAGGCGCCTGAATGTTTAAAGTACGTGACCCACCGAGAGCGAGGATATGGGAAATGCGTGATTGAGAAAGAAAGCTTGAGTATGAAAGAAGACAGAGTGTAAGGTTTAAATGAAGGTGCAAGGGCTGTCCTAGGACAGTCCTGTTAGTGAGACATATACACGAGATTTGAAAGAAAGTGGAGTCGATGACAGTTTTTATGAAGTTCGAAGAATTGACGTGAGAATGTGAGTTGTGTTATTAGGCTAATCTTTTAGTCGTACTTTACTCTCAAGTCGCTTTAGCTTATAAATAAAATATATTGGAATTAAATAACATCTTTATTCCTTGTATTTCGCCAATTAAAACATATCCCTAAAACTTCTTCGCCGAGATAAGATAGGCAAACACGAGTAAATAGAAGTTTAAGTTGAGTTTCGCGAAGTTCAATTAGTGCGACGCAAAGGGCATCCAAAAGGCTACTTCGCGGAGCTGTAAAATTATTCATTAGTTATGCAAGCTGGGGTGGGTCATGGCAAAATTTTAAGAGGAAGCTAATATCGGAATTCACGGAAACGTACAGGACATGACGGTGCGGAGCTGTAAAATTATTCATTAGTTATGCAAGCTGGGGTGGGTCATGGCAAAATTTTAAGAGCAAGCTAATATCGGAATTCACGGAAACGTACAGGACATGACGGAAAACGACGGAGGACCGAATCGAGGACCGAGGTGCTAAAATTCCTACATATATATTGGAGAATGACTACCGTTCAAAGGTATCAAATGATTCGTATGTGTTACGTAATTCTTTACATTCCGTAATTACTCGTAAACAATGATTAAGCAAGTAACGCAAAAGACGAGATAATAAATGCAAAAACCATTGATTGAATAAATATCCATTTGTACGAAACGTGTTTAGATAAGAAAGTTAGTACATTGTTAAGCACGTTCATATTTTTCTTCATTTTTGATACCTGTGAACGAAAACGTTGGAAAAATAAATTTGTTGGTTTAAATTGTAAAACAAATTTCGTAAAGAATACAATGTTTATACAAACTTTACCATCAAATATATTTTCAAGTTTAAAGGTCGATTGCAATATTTCTGCTTCTCACAACAGTGAACAAATATAATATTCAATTAAATTACACTATGAAGAGTCATGGATAATATAGAAATTTTAAAGGGATATATAGATAAGAAATCATAAATGAAACGTATTTTTTAAAACTAGAAATTAGATAGGATGTTTGACACACGATAGATTATGTAAAAATCATGGTTATCGATATTCTACCTGAGGCTATTGATTATTTAAGTAACATAGGTAATTTGAATTTCTGCATTCTCATAACGCGATGAACAGTTTACTCATTCGGTTACATCTGAAAATCTGATTAGGGTAACTACACACGAACGTTAATTACCTTGAGGAACATGCTTCATCGAACTTTCTCCTACATTCAGTTGACGTGGAAACAGAATTTCCTTATCCCGAGCCGGTTCAACTGAAAAATTTTCCGTTTCATTCCATGAATATTAACAAAAGGTTATTACAGTGACTTTTTATTTAGAATGTCCACTCTTGAACGTACAGAATAAACGATGCGAGTCTGAAACAGGATAAAAGTAAGAAAATACGCTAGGAATAATTTATTTAGGAACACTATTTCAAGATTCTTCGACTGAAATTAACTCGTCGGAATCGCGATACATCCTTCTAAATGAGTGTTTTCTTTACATAATTTTCAAATCTGAATGATAAGTAGCTCAAATAAATAGGAACTGAGATTCGTATGAGAAATACAATATTATTTCTAACATTTACATTCTTGGTTTAAATGCAACGATTCCTTCGAATCAATATTTTTCTACGAAATATTCTCTCGTTTTGATGTAACAGGTGAACAAATTACCTCAGTACGTAATACAACAAAAACTTTACCACAGAAATTAATCGGTTGCCTTCGGCTGAGTTTTTTGGAATCTTAAATGGAAATTCGATCGGATTAATGTTAATTTAAAGTATTTCAAGTGTCATTTTCTGTTTTTTTCTTTACTTTTTTAAAGAATATTCAAATTGGAATTTAAAATGATTATTTTTAAAATTGAACATTTTCTCAGTTCCATTGTAAATTAAATCTTACGTCCATAAGAATTAATAAGAATTAAAAGCTAAATAGCAGATTTAATTTGTTTTCTTAACTCAGCACGATGATAAGCAAAGAAATATTGCACTTGAAAGTGATTGATATTCTGAGCATATACGTAATTATCAGAGTTACATTTGACTGACCAAACATTATCATCGAGCAGGATGTATGTATTCATCAAAGTTATATGTATATTACCAAAAACTTTGTCACGAGAAGGACAATTGATACGAATTCTTCTATTTATTTCACGAAATACCATTGAGAAATTCAGGTTTAGGTATTAAATATTTGAACCTCAATCTGAATACTTGAGTTTCAGATATAAATTTAAATGCCGGAATTTTTATTCAAATCTGAAAAATATAATTTAGCTATTAAAAATCGAAGATTAAAATTCAAGTTCAAATGTATCTGAACTTTGTAAATCGATATTTCTTATCACGTTCTTTTTCTTCCCGTCTCTCTGGTTCTTTTTCTCCTTTCGTTTTCAAAGGAAAGTGTAAACTTCCATTTACGAGAAATGTTGCAAGTATTCTGGAATTCACGTTGAACGTATCCTTTCGCCACATAAATGCACGCGTTGCTTCCTTACAGGGCAATCCTAGTTCCGAGTTGTTTGTATGGTTAGAAGATAGAACTAAATTCAATCGTACCAGTCCTTACCTCGTGTTTGCTTTCAAATTTCTTTCTGACTCTTTCACCTTTTGTGACTATCGAATCCAATTTTTGCAACGCGTTTGTAAGTACATAACCGTTATATGGCACGCTTAGTTCTAACATTTTTACACATTTTATAATTGACAGTTATTAACTAAAACACAGAAAAGCTACAGGTAATAATAATCCATACCGGCTTAGATTTTGGAACACTATACTTTAAAGTTTTGACACGTAATTGCTAAAGATTCTATCCAGTATAAATTGCCAGTTAATCGTCGATGCACGAACAAGTAATAGACCTTCAGCGACGGCGAAAACCAACGTTCCGATTTCACGAATCGTGATACGAAATTAAATTGAAGATGGCACCTATATCGTGTTATCAGCATGCAAACTCTAAATGTATAAATAAAAGACATATTAAAAAATTAGACAATTAAAAATGAAAATGCAAGAAAAGGAAAAACAAATTCATTATATATATATATTTGTTACTGTCACGATAAAACAAAATTTCAAAGAACTGCAGTACAACGAAATTTGAGATAATACGATAATTTCAGAATCTTTATGGAAGGACATCTATACCTCGTTAATTTCTAGTTATCGACATTACTTTACGACCGTAATCTTGTACTATTTACCGACATTTGAATTAGAAATCACAATATCCAACTATTCCATAACACTTGCTCCAAGGATCATCAATTTCCTTTCCCTTTCTCCTCTCCCACACTCGCCCCTACTACACTAATTTCTACCACACACATCGAACAACAACTACCAAGTCTCAAAGTTAACGCGCCATCCACGAAACTATATTCGCTTTACAATCACGAGGGTTAATACGTGAGATCATTCCTTATTATTTGTGATTACATTACAACTAGACAGTTATACTTGAATCGGGTTTTAGTGTGATTGAATCGAATGGACAAAAAATTCGAATTGAGTGGCAAGTAGTTTCCGTTTGTTCCAATCGAGTAGCAGAGTTGCAGTTCATTCAAATCGAATGGTAAAGAAATTTGACTCATTTGCATCGAATGATAAATACTCTTAATTTATCCGGTTCAAATGGTCAGGTATCTCACTTGACTCAAGTTGTTTCATTCCACTTAAATGGCTGGGTGCAATCATTTGGAAAATGATATATTTAGTTTTCTACGCGGACGAAATACAACAAACTCAGGATAACAAAGAAACCTCGCGATTTCGTAACATGAACCAGGCAATAGAGAACGCACACCAAGTCGATTAATGAGTGGTAATAACAGAATCTCAACGACATCGGTTGAGAACACGCAAAATGTGAACTCTCTGTAACCAACGTTCTCCTTACCGCTACGCTTTCTTCACGCTCCCTTTATGTTTCGCCTGAGTACGATTGCGCGGATTCCTCTGCTGATACGATGTTACCTTCGTATATCGCTACTTCCAGAGATGTGTTTGTGCATTAAGAATTGTTAAAGGTGTGTTGGTGGATTGGAAAGTCTCGCAATTTTATGCAAGATGTTCATACGTGTTTCAATATCTGTTATTACACATGGTAACTATTCTTAACCCTTTCGTTGCCAGTGAAGAATCTATAGAGAAACAATACATATGTAGAAACTATTGCCTCCAATTAAATAAAATAAGAATTAAGACAAAGCAATATGTTTTGATACTTTTTATATCAAAAACACATCGTGTCTCACTCGGGAGCTAATGCGCACCATTTATAGATAATGCTATATTCGTTCCAATATATTATACATATCGATATATGACGAATATTCGTTATTAATTACGAGGCAAATCCTAGGAAGTAATGATGTATGTAGCAACAAATTTGTTAATAATACCTTTATAAATTGAGAATTTTTAAATATATTTGCAAATTAGAAATTCTAAAGGATCATTTTACGTTAAATGTTAAAATTAAATAAATTAAGATCAATTTCGAATGAAATCAATATTAAAGCATTTCCTATTACAGGAAAAAGTTATGGAAATACTGGTGAGTTTTCTAATAGTGCTCCTACTGCTGGTAGGCTTCATCGTCAAACACTTACTCGTCCTTGTAAACTGGAGGAAACGAAGTATACCTCCAATTAAAAATTCTCTATTAAAGTTAAGCGCAAGTGCGTTAGCAGAGAAGATCAGGAACGGTGACGTAAGCAGCCCACTAAATAGTTTCATTCTTGCTATCTATGTACATGCTTCATCATTTAACTTCAACATTACTGTTTTCTACATATTCTTTACTAACACATTAGGAAACATTTACATTTCATTTTCTTCAAAAGTAAAAATCTTTTATCAACTTTTAACCTGACTCTTTTTAATTCAATTTCATCAGGTTTCATATAGCCAAAATTTTTAACCTCTTTCAATTGTGAATAGCTTTCCAGCCAAACAGTAGTGGAAGCATATATCGACCGTATAAATGAAGTAAATCTTTTCATAAACGCAGTAGTAGAGAACCGGTTCGAGGAAGCGCTAAATGAAGCAAAAATATGTGACGAGAAGTTAAAGAACGGAAAAGTTACCGCTGCAACACTGAGCATAGAGAAACCACTTTATGGAGTACCGATCAGCATCAAAGAGAGTTGCTCTCTTAAAGGTAAACGATCCTTCCGAAGTATTAAGAAACTTCGTTGAGACATGCATTATGAATACTTTTTTTTGAAATTAAGATCATTTAGTAATGTTCAACGCTGTCTTGATATATTATACATTACTAGTTTCTTTATAAAGGATTCTTTATAAAGGATTCTTTATGAACAAGAAAATTCCTTCAGATGTCGTAAGCAAAATGAAATATGATTGTCCTTAGATTTGAAGGATACAAATATGAAGCTTATAATTTAGACCAATATTTAATTGTTAAAAATTACGTTAAGGAAGAAGAACGTTAATGTATATACACATATATCGAATAGTAAGTGTGTGTATATGAAAAGTAAGAAGATTTAAGCATAATAAAATTGTTAGATTGTTATTATTTAACGTATTTATTTTATACATTATTGGAATATTATTTTCGATTTAAAGAATATATCGTAACGTTAAGATAGTGTAATATTATCTACTAAAATCTGATATTCATGATATTTCGTTACAAAGTAGGCTAAGAGGAAGGTCAGAAAATGTCAGAAGGTCATCGATAATACTGTTTCAAGAAAGATTGTTGTTTAGAATCGGATGCTGATAGATTGTCAGGTCAAGTCGTTATGCGTGTGCTGATGCATTACGGTACGCAAAATCGCAAATCGATTTTATAATGCTTACATGCAAAAATAGTTTGTTTTAAAGGCTGGGACCTTCCGCATACCTTCCGTATATTACTTTTAAGACTACTATTTAAAACAAACTAAAGACTTTTTTTTTTTAACTTCAAACTGTCTTGTTCCTTTAAGAAACATACACCCATAAGTCACTCCAGGAACTGTAAAAAAATAAGTAAAATGACTTGAACTAAAATTTCATTCTATTCTCAGGTAAATAAAATGTTGAATGGAACAAAGAAAAAGAAGTATATTTAAAATCATCAATTTTTGCAAACATGGTATAATAAAATTATATAATTATTGAAAGAGCTACATAAGATTACATGATAATTATTTTAATTAAACGGATGATTGAATGAATGAAGTTTATTTTAATAATGGAAATATTATAATGCATTAAGAATTTTGTATTTCAAAAATATTAACATTTTCCTCTTTTTGCAAATAGCGATGAGTTATACCGGAGGTTCCCTATTTAGAAAGGGAATAAAGGCTACAGAAGATGGAAACGCAGTTGAATTATTGAAACGTGCTGGAGCTATTCCTTTGCTAGTCAGTAACACTTCTGAATTGTGTTCAGCACTTAATTCATATAATTTTCTATTTGGTGCTACAAAAAATCCGTATGACAGAAGAAAAACAGCAGGAGGATCTTCGGGGGGTGAGGTAAATGATTCAATTTATATAGTTTATACCTTCCTAGTAATTTTAAGCTTTTACTTTCAACTTTGTTCAAAGCGAGAACATAAACTTTTGTTTGTAAATTATAAGAAATATAAAAGTATTTCTTATTTAAACACAAAACATTTGTACATTATTATTGGAAATAATATTTTTACGTTTGTATCATTTTTTTTTTTTTCATTTAAGTCCGCATTAATTAGTTCTGGAGCATCAATCCTTGGACTTGGCTCGGATATGTTAGGTTCCATAAGAGTACCAGCTTTCTGTACTGGCATTTTTGGTCATAAACCTACTGCAGGTATTATGTTCAAAATTCATAAATTTTTAATGGCTATAATAGATACTTATTGATTCAATAATTTGAATAACTTGTAATTAATTTTCATCAATATATTTGCTATTTATCCAATATTACAAATATGTATGTAATACTATATAGGTAATAAAATAATCACATATATCATATATATATATGACTATTTTTGTATAGATATTGTTCCTATTGATGGACACTTTCCTATCTCGAACAATCCAATTTTCCAAAAAATGCTAGTGCTTGGACCATTAGCAAGATACGTGGATGATCTTTACTTGGCTATGAAAGTGTTAAACTCTAAATGTGAAAGACCATTGCAGTTGGACAAACCTGTCGATATACGCAATCTAAGAGTTTTTTACGCGAATAATGTCAGTACGTTTTGTGGCATAAGAGCAACTTCATCGGATGTTAAGCAGATAATTTATAAAGCTACACAATATCTATCAGATAAAGGTGCTCGTGTGGAAAAAGTAATAATTTTACTGTAATTTAGATCAATGAATGAAAGATTTTTTAATTTGGAAATTTCAATATTTAAAATTGAATTTAAATTTAAAATATTGCGTTTTAGATGCCGCAATATTGGTTAACTGATATGTTGCCCATATTGATATCCCTATTCAATAATATTGATATGTTTCATCAGACAGACTTTATGGACGAGCAGGTATTAACAATTAAACATGATTTTTATATTTCAAATTTTTAATTTGCAAGCTACATATAAATTTTCTCTCTACACAGGATAGAAATGTATATTTTGAATTTGCAAAGTCAGTAGTGGGATTATCAAAGTATACACCATCACTTGCTTTTATACATATGATTTTAGAAATAAATTTTATTTCATCTTCAAAAACAGAAGACTACATAAAAATCAAGAACGAATGTTCTAAAATAATAAATGTACGATTGGCAATTTATTTCGATATCATTTATATACTTATATCGAATGAATCTTCAAACTTCTCTTATCATTTACAGAATGCATTAAAAGATAATGGAATATTAATATGCCCTACCTTTCCACATGAAGCACCGTTTCGCTCAATGATGTTTTTTGAATTTCCGTACAACATTTATTGTTCATTTGCTAATTATATGTATTTACCATCAACACATGTACCAATGGGTTTGAATAAGAATGGATTACCAATTGGACTTCAGGTATCTCATAATTTCAGTAACTGCTCATTAAAATCCAATTTTTCTAATATGTTTTATTGTATTTCAGGTAATATCTGCATCTTATCAAGATCATATTTGTTTAGCAGTTGCTAAAGAATTGGAAAAAGAATTTGGTGGCTGGGTACCTCCTAGTTAGGATTTAATTTCAATGATATTACTTGCATGTTATGAATACTTTGTTAGCAAACATCATTATTAGAGACTGTGAACAATGTTACGTTAACCCGAAAACAGAACTGGAGCGAGTGTTATTTATTTAGAAGTATACTTCATTAGTACATGCTTTTTTTTGTTGACGTTTTTTTATATCCACCAAAAAGACGTACGTACAGTTCACGCTAAATGTGCAATAATATACCTTGTAAATAAGTAAAATTATTTATACATAATCGAAAATAATTTGTTCAACGAAGCTTTATATTAATCAAAGAAATCATAACGGCTTCTTTATTGTAAAATATAAAGGGTTTTTATATACTAAATGTTCATCGTTTTACAATAAACCTTAATACCATAAATTAATTTCACCAAGTATATAGACACATTATTTTTCTCCAGAAAAAGAGAACAGATTCAAATTTAATGAAATATTTATTTTTTCTAAGAATAACTGCTTTTTAATTATAAAATTTGCAATATGATTTTATAGTGATCTTGAATACTAAATAATTAAATTTATCGCGTTAAAAGAAATTGTTTCCACTTGAAATACTGTGTACATGTCACAACACACCAGTTATCGACCGTTTAGTATAATGTACGTTCATTGATCCCAGAATTCACTATCAGTTCAATTATTTTTCTACATACTTCATGAAAAGTATTAGAATTAATAACAAAATCAATCTTATTGTGTTTTTTAAAAAGATTGCCTTCTTTGTTTAATGATAAAGGCACAAATTCTAAAACACTGTGCTGTAGATTCACTTTCGAAGTGGATCAATAAAAAAAATCGACAAGGTCTATATTATTTTCGCCTGTTCGATATAATTTCATTTTTTACGATCACATGGAGGCACGTACGGTTTGCCTCCATGTTTTTCCCACTCACGATTGAATTCATGTTCCAACACCTCGGCTCCACGTTTCCTGGTCAACCCAGTCTCGTCTAAGCTCAATTCGCACATCTGCATGTCATCAATACCTTGACAGAAATTTAATTTCTTGAAAATACTAATTATCATAATAAACATATACGATTGTTTGTATTCTTTAAATATCTTCAAAAGTAAGTTGTAAATAATACATAATTAGATAAATAGATAATCACTTACAATCATTATAGTGATTTTAAATGATATAAAGAATTCAGAGGAATAAGATTATAACAGAAAAAAGTAAGAGCAAATTAAAATGAATTAAAAATCAATGTTTAAAATTTTACCTGCTATTAACAGAATTGGTGCCTTATCAGGATGAAGTTCCATTTGTCTAGCGACATACTGACCATCGAAATGAGCGTACCACCATCCTCGTTTACAAGTTGCATGTGAATTGTCTTGTTGACCGGTTGCAACTGGTCGTACAAAGGGAATTCTGAAATATCGTTGCGAGGACTCAACTATGGATTGTTTCATTTGAGACCTTGGTGTTTTGGCAGCTAAAATAAAGATTGCAATATATTAATATAGTATAAAATAATCTATATTTTACAGATAAATAAAATTACCAGTAAATCTTACCAGCTTCCATAATAGATTTTGGTGCCCTTTCATTTTCGTCCATGGTTGTTCGCCTACGATTTCTTGCTTTCCATGCATGATAAACTTTTAATCTACGATGGAATTCGTGGCGACAAGCCTGTAAAAGATTACGATAACGATAAATTATTTTTCTCATTGCAGTTTTCTTATATTATAACTGTTCGATAAGATCAATTGACGTTTACCTCTAACAGCTCAATATCACAAGATGTATTTATAGCATCTCGTAATTCCGAATACTTCCACTTAGATAAGTCATACTTTTTATTGGCCATTGCTGCCTGGTTATTGCGCACTTGCTCCGATCTGTCATTTCAACAGAAATGAATTAATATTGACAAAATATACAAATTTTGTAAATAAAATTTTAGATTTGTGTAGTAAAATGTATTGCACCTCAAGCTTGCATGAACATTAAAATATCATCGTGCATTTTCTATTTTAAAACATAGAAAATGAATAATATCCAAAGAAATACAAAACATTACCAATCCATAAATGATAAAGTTTAGTTACCGTTAGTATTAAAAAAAAAATTAGTTATAAAAAATTAATAATTGTTAGTCATGCATGCAGTAAACCTCAACAAATTTTACAATACCTTACTAGCCTGTTGTTGTTCGATGGTACTCGTACATCGGAACCGCTATATGTACATATTTAACAAAACAAGATCTTATTTCTTTGTTTGAAAAATTTCTTCAATCGAACAGCAAGATTACTTTCATTATATATTCGTTATATTTCATTAAATAAAAATTTGTTTATCATTTAGAGTAGCTTATTCTAATTTTCTCCAATTGATTTAAAAAAAAAAAGAAAAATGAAATACCAAATTTCAGATATTTGAATTTCTATAAAAAACTTCTATAGAAAGTATAAATATTATACAATACCTTCGTACAGGTGGTGGAGAATCTTCGACTTGTCCGTTTGATTCTTGAGCTAATCTGACAGCTAATTCATGATCCCTCCTTTCTTGCTCCAATAATTCGCGGTATTTGTTTTCTTCCATTGCTTCTTTCTCCAATTGCGCCTTCAAAAGAATGAAAGATGTAATTTCTAATTTCAAACACTTGCGATTACTGCAGTATTTGCAGAGAGGTTTATATAATATACTATATATGTGAAAAATTATAAAACATTTTTTATTGTAATAGCAAAATAATACGCACTTGAAGAACTGCAGCAGTTCTTTTATCTTCTTCTTCTTGTTTTTTCTTTTGTTCTTCTTCAACCTTCCTTCTTATTTCGATATCATGTTTTTTCCTTCTATTTTCTTCCTCCTCACGCTTTTTTCGCTCTTCTTCTTCTTTCCTTTGCTTTTCAAGTTCTAATTCTTGTTGAATCTTTCGAAGTTTTGCTTGTTCCTCGGCAATCTTTTGCTGCCTAACCATATCTTGCAAAGACGCCATTTGTCTATTCATCTGGTTCACTAAATTTGTGTATAGAGAATCGATTTCTCCCGATTTTATTTTCTCATTGTCCTTGATCCTTTTAATTGCCGTCTCCAAATCATCTTGTAGTCTTTTTATATCATTCATAGGTTTCTCACGGTTTTTCAATTGTCTGGATGTTTCTTTCATGCCAACTAACTGCGTCCTTAAGTTCTTGATCATCAAGATTCCCTTTATGCGAGGACGATGTTGCTTTTCAGCTATGTACATTCTTGCTGTTTTTTGTAAAATGATTAAATGATGTCTTCGATAAATGATTTTGTTTTTTAATTTAATCACAGATAACGCACAGAACTGCATCTTGTTCCATCGAGATTTAAGCAACCATTTCTTTACGTTAGCTACCAATTTTCTTAAATTCTCAGGATCTGATTTCATGATTTTATCAAATTCAGCAAATTTCCCAGGCTTGAAGAACACTCTAGTAATTCCAAATTTGAAATCTTTCTTATTTAATTTTAAACTATGGAGCAACGCTTCGCAAAAAAATCTAGGTTCTAATTTGGCCAATTCTGGCGGAAGATAAGATTTATACATATTGTACAATTCTTGAAATGGAACTCTACTAGGATAACCGTGTTCCATGAGTTCTAAGACGGATGTCATTCCGGAACAACGAAGTTGTCCTAAAATACTATTTCCATCAAACTGATGTGCTACCATCTCGTTATTCGGCTTTATACAACGAATAAAATTTGTTCCCTATAAAAGAAATTTAATTTAATCATATCGGTCACCATGTTAAGAAAAATATATTGTTAAAATAATTTACATTGCTTTTCAATTTATCCATCAGTTCTCCAAGTTGTGTTTTGAATTTACTACCAACACTGATAAAAGTGAGTTTTCCCTTCTGACGAGAATTATTTGCAAATTGTGTTCTAAGAAAGTTATTATTACTTTCTTGTATTAGTGCTTCCAAAGAAGCATGTAACGCATCGTTGTTTTTCTCTATGAATTGGTTCTACGAAAGAAAAAAATTGTAAGTTTTAAAGAAAGTCAGAAAGTGTTCTAGAAAGTGTACCAAGTTTAGAAAGTATATAATATAGTGTATAATATTAATAATAAAAATACTTTCTATAACAAATAGCTATAGAAATAATAGAGTATATGGTAATTGATGTGAAGTACCGTTTGATAACAAACACCGCCAGCATAATGACGTATTACAAATCCTTCGTCATCACGCAACTCTCTATGAGCCTTCAAACGAGAAGTTCGTGGTAAAGTTATTCTGAAGTGACCATTCCACACTCGATGAACTTCACTAGTAAAATGTGCAAAACTATGAGTAGGTAATTTTGATTCCTCATCTAAAAGGCTGAAAACTCCCATGTTTTTTGATTCAATTAAATCTGAAAATTAAATAAATAAAATGCAGGATCGTAAACGCAAACTATAAAACGATAAATTGATAGTTATATTTACCAATACAATCTTGATTATCCACATAAGATATTTTAGGTACATTAAGGGATTCTCTTGCATAAAGGTCTTGTTCATACTTCAAAATCCTTTCATTAAAAAATTGTTGCAACTTTTCATTGCAATAATTTATACAGAATTGCTCGAAGCTATTAACCTTAAAATACTCTGTAAAAGTAGTAATAGTACATAATAAATTAGATAAGTAAACAATATAACAAATTTAACCTACCAAATCCTGCAATATCCAAAACACCAATATAATAACTCGAAGCCTTAAAAGGGATACTTTTATTAATACGAGCCACAATATGATCGAATAATTTACTGTAAATGGCTTTAGCTAAAGCGTCCCTGGCATTATTGGCTTCGTAAACTTTCAATGGTACCCTTAAAAAATTGAATCAATTATTTAATATCATCCTTTTACTTCTAATTTTTATATAACTTACATAATGACCGTTCCCTTGATACCACCACGACTAGTCTGCATCACTTTTGAAACTAAAGCTTGTCGAAGTTCTTCAGGATCAACACCTAATAATTTTGCAGTCATTAATACTGCTTTTTCAGAACTGATGCATATCCTGGAGCCCCCCTTCGTATCCTCAGGATTATCCTCGAACATGATGTTTCCAAGATGAAGTACCGCAGCTACCATTGTATAAATTTCCATTCTTTCTGCTTCAGTCAGTCCAAGTCGTGTCAAAGCCTTCGTAAAAAATTAAAAAAAAATGATAAGTACTTTATTAAAAAATTCAATATAAAAATCGACTATATAATACATTTTGTAAATGAAATAACTTGCAGTAATTAAGTAAAATTAAAAATTGTATTAAATTAGACGAATGTTTCATAGTAGTTAAAACATTATAAAATTACCGTTGCTTTTTCCTGTGTTGAAAAAATTATGCACAGACAAAAAGAAGCAAAAATATGAAATAATTATCAAGTTTTTTTTATAAAACTCTTATTGTTTCTTTCATTAATAAATAAATTTAATAAAAAATATTGTAGTAATTATAATCTCTTAAAAATTAAGAGTTTAAAAAATCGGTGGCTTAACTCTAATTAAAATCCATAATATTCATAGTTACTTGATCGATAGCATTGAATCCTTCAACGTCATCCAAGATTGGATCGTGCAAACTACCTTTCATACTTTGATCATGACTCTTTTGGGCCTCGTTCAACTTTTTTTCCGACTCTGCGTTGCAAAAATACTGTGTACAGCCATTCTTTAAATAGTGGAAGTCATCCGGCTTCGTAATCCCAAGTTTCGCACGCAATTCAGGAGGAGCTCCAGCGCACATCATGTAGAAAACATGATAGTTTCTTTCATCAGGGCTTTGAAGACACACTCTTGACTTTTCCAAAAGATAATGAGAAATGTAACCCCCGACTACTTGACACTTTGAGTCGAAATGGACTTCCATGAATTTACCAAAACGAGAACTATTATTGTTTCGTTTGGTTTTTGCATTTCCAAACGCTTCCAACACAGGATTTGCTAATAATAATATACACAAGTAAATATAAATATTCCTTACATTTAATTATAAAATAATTTCTATTTTATAGATTATACCATCTAAAATCTTCTGTTCGATCGGCCCAGCCGTCGATCCCCATAAGTCACAGAGATATCGAAGAAGGTACTTGGTTGATTCAGTCTTGCCTGCTCCTGATTCGCCAGAAACAATGATACTTTGTGATTGCTTCAATACTTTCATATCTCTGAATGCTTTGTCGGCTAAAAATGAAAAATGAAATTTTGAATTGAACCAAATTATTTAAAATTAGTTTAAATTGCTCAATTATAATGCTAGAAAATGTACGTACCAATAGCAAAAACATGAGGAGGTGTCTCTCCCAAAGACTTTCCTTTATAAGCTTTAATCGTATCAGTAGAATAAAGATCCCTGACCTCACAATAAGGATTTACAGCAATTAAAATATTGGCCACGTAAGTCTGCAAAATATTAACAAGTTACTTCGATATGAAATCTTTACTATTTCATAGTCTCAATCACAATTCATTATTTACAAATGTAAATATACTTAATGCATTCAAAAATAATAATTTATTATTTATAATAGTTGTTCTATCTCGACAGTCTATTTAGAAATATGGTTTCCCAATTGTTTTTAAAAATGCACTGCAATTTTGCGCGTAATTACTCACGTATATTCTATCCTTGAAGTAACGAGCTCGTACGTTGTTCAGCAGTGTAGCCTCGTTCAGGTACATCAGAGCACCTGGGAACACGAAAAACAGAGCAAACCAGTGAAAGCAGATTTTCAAAAGCGAGAAAAAGAGAGAGTCACCTGCAAGATCTAAAGATCTCCGTTCTTGACGGAAATGTCCGTGAATCACATTTCCCGTTTACATGTGAATATCGTGAAACACGTTTATTATTATCTAAATTCAAGTTAATTAATAGTCCCGGTACAAACAAATGTTCGGTACATACAAAATCATAAATAAATTGTCACGGTTAAATTTGATTCTTGTTTAAACGCATATAAAGATAAAGAAAGAAAGAAAGAAAAAATTTAAAACGAGAATTGAATTTGTAAGGATGAAATTACAATTGTCTTCAACATCTTTGGTGTATTCCCCAGCAGGATAAACTTCATCCAAAGGACAGGTACGTTGTGGATATTTTGGATCCAGTGGCATGATCAACGCATCTCCGTCAACCATGTCCGTGAACTTGGCGATTATGAAACCCTCTTGAGGGTCTCGCACCCACACCTGCTGGTTCTCCATACCAGCCTACGCTCTGAAATGACAATGAAAATATGTAATATTTCAGACAATTATATTTGCAATTCACATAATGTAACTTATTGTTAGATTATATATTTTCACACAACCGCTAGTATAATATGATATTAAAATTTTAACAAAAAAAGAACATAAATTCTTAGAAGTGAATTGTACAAAATTGTTAAATATAATAAAATATATTTAAAATTTGTTTACAAAATTCATAATCATAATACAAACAATCTCTACAACAATCAGATATGAAAAGAAACTCCTTGAACGAAAGCAAAATTTACAAATTCATAGTAATAAATAAATATTCTAGTTATCTATATACAACGATATATCTTTCTTTCAGCTAACATAAATCTCGTGATTCAGTTTTAAAGGTTACAAGTAATTTCACGGTGAGGAACAACGGGTACATTTGAAGCAGTGCACATAATTCTTTCCGTTTCACATGAGCTGTAATTGCGTACAAATTACCATAGCAAAAAGAACGCAAAATGAAACGTTTATCTATGAATTCAAAATAAAAATCACAAAAAATGAAGGTTTCTGGTGAAAGGAACAATACTTGTGGATTTTCGGCAGCGAAATTGTAAGTGCAAAAGGAAATTCTTCAGCCCATGCTCTGTAACACCAACGGCACCATTATATTTCTAAAAGAAAAGCATGTTTCTTGTAATTGGTGAATGATTTCTTGAAGTACAGAATGACTTATTATTATTCTAACTACTAAAGTATAGTACTAAATATAAAATTAATACTGCAGTAAACCTTAGCCTTCTATTGTCTTACTTTCTTCTCTAAACACGGAATTTATTGCTTCTTGGAAATTATTTCATTTATTATTGCTGTAGATTAATTTTAACACTCATTTTCCGCATGGTCGAAAATTTGTTCATAAAATGAATCATAAAAATCAACTTAGAAACAAAGCTAATCAAAGTCAAAAGTACATCTGTTATGATAAGATTGATTGGAAGTGAAAAAGAATCATAATTGATCCTAATCACGGAATCATCATATGAGTACATCAGTAGTAACATTATAATGAAATTAACGAAACGAAGAGAAATTCTGTTTTAATGCAACTTCGTCGTCTTTAGCAATTCCAGGTAAATTAATCAAGGTAAATGAAAGTAACCAGCGACTGCTAACAGTTACCACCACTTCACGACAAATAAGACGACGACAAACGAAATTGGTTCGCGTCGTGTTATTGATGGAAGAAGCATTATAAGTGCCACTGTTAAAGCCGTTCGATGAGGATTTAAGACGACCCATGACGGAACAGGCAAGAGGTCCCTAACGAAGGACAAAAGATGCGATGAATCTGATGCAAGTTTTATAAACGTCACACCACGTTGAAATAAGAAATCCCTCTATGATAACAAATTGTAGTACTCGTTTAAAAAGTATGGAATAAGAATATCACATAAAACACTGTATATCTATGTTAAAAAATATAATATTATAAACCTACAACTGTAAAAGGATTATTATTTGGTTCAACGAATTTTTGGATACTGACAAATGTACTCGTTCAACATTTCTCGACTTTTATCGGATGTTATCACGATATAGATAAGAAATGCACGGTGCTGAACGTTGCCATGATGAGTCATTGAGGCAATTTACATGAATATAACCTTACCTGCCTTCTTTACTAAAGACGGAAAAATAAAAAACGAGAAGACTAACTTATTTTAATAAACGAAGAAAATTAGCAATTCTGAATAACAAAGAATACGTTACTAGCTTGTAAAAATCGAACTCGGAAAGAAAAATAATCTCATCGTCACTTTTTCAAATATTATTAATCGGATTAACGTTACTGAATGAAGAAATATCACATGTCGATGCATCGTTGCTGCACGAACATGAAGGTACTGTAATAGAAATTTGAAAATTCTGTTGCAAATCGAAGTGGTATGCTTCTGAACGATACGTTGCGTGTTTATGTAGACGAAATCGCTGGTATGTGACTTGCATTGACATGGAGAAGCTGCTAGAACTTCTTTGCTGGAAATTAAGGATATATAGTTAATACGTTGCATTACATTTTTACATTAAATCGATAAAATATAGTGTTATATGTTTACAACTTCTAGATAATAACAATGTACTTCATAATATACTTTAGATTCAGGGATTATGTCCTGCTATATGTTATACATAATCCGTAGAACACATAGTATTATCTCTGAAGAACAAACATCAAATTGTGTAGTATAGTGTTTCAGATATTCTTAACTCATACTTTTCCCAATTCAGTACTACTTCAGTAGTACTTCTGAGCACTGCATCATCTACTATTATATTTGCAGACAATTTTAAAATAGATATTACTATGTATTATTTCCTAATCATAACGTCAGTGCGCTTAATATGATTTTAAACAGTAATAAATGTAAACAGCATACACGTATATTACATATACTTAGTTATACAACATATGTAACATTTGAATGCAAACCGTTTTCTTCACCGTTACTAACTTATTTAAATCACGTTATACTGATTACCAGGTACTGATGACCGTGAATAGCATAACGCTATGGGCACGGCTAATTTTCTAATGTACTGAGTACACAGCAGTAAGATCGTATACATCTGGAAACTTGCCTTTTGTATATTCTTAATTACATTCTTCATTTACTAATCATTATATTTTTCTCTTGTCTTTTTGTTTTCAATTAGAAATCGTGCTTTTTTGGATACATCTGAAAATGATTTAATACGTAAAATGAGATAATAGATATTAACAAGTATTTATTACAAATATTGACCTATCATTCGCATGGTTGATCTAAAAAGCGCGAGAAAGCAATGGTTTTGGCTAGTTCACTCTGTCGTCGCATTCCCAGCATCCCGTTAGGAGTATCGTAACGGTAAAAGTAACCGGCAGATCCTTGCATCGATCCTTGAAACACGAACCGAGAGTGCATCACGTTTAATCTACGGATTCCTGTTCCACAGATTCCTTGTCGAAATGATTTATGCCAACGTTGATTATCGATGTATTTATCAATAAATAAATTATAAATTTTACAATTACATTATGGTCATAAATATTACCGTTATTCCATTGCACCAATGTTACTTTTTATCACACGATATATAACTAATAGAAATGCCGTTAAGGCCAATGAAGTAGAAAATTATTATATCGATAAAGTAAGAACGATCGAATCGTTCAGTTCGTTCACCTCATTTCCTATAGAAAAACGACAACTTGCGGATAGCGAATCATTCGATCGTTACTTTATCCGCTACGAAAAGCAGTATACGACACATCTCGGTGAAATAAAATGAATGAATCAGGAGGGGAAACAGGAAACGGCAGGTGGAACCGACGGTCAGGAACAGGGAGACACGCGTCAGTTGTCACGTGCTTTCCAACAAAATTTTACTGCGGAATCACGAAACAAGAATAAAAATAAAAAGAACACATTTATTGTTTGATTTTCTCGACTGGAGTACGACACTGGAATATGAAACTAGGTAACTGCACTTGAGTCATTGTTTTACTTGGAGTATCGACGATTCACCCGAAGGCTACACCTAAACTCTAGAGTCTAGACCCTCTTTCCGTAGTGCTGTTCAGTTTCGTCACCGCGAGAAAGTAAGAGCCGCCTATCTGTTGTCACGGTCAACGAACTCAGGACAGCTACTTTACCTTCTGCGAATATACTCATTACGCATTACGTCCACGCGTTGCGTAGCTACTGTGTAATTAGACGTTACGCTTAGGACGGTTTCGTAATTCATTCGATGCGATTAGAGAGCAGAAGAAGCCGCGGACAATGCAAACGAAGTACTTAATGTAAATACATATGAACATATGATTATCACAATTATGATTATTATTACTATAGTGATAACATATAAATATAATTTTAGATGAAATTCTAAGAATTTCGTGAGAACTATTTTACCATCAGGGATATTATCATGGTTTTATAATGAATGATTACTGTGAAATGGTTAACAGTATCTACTATCAAGTACACATTAGAACGCGAAAATAACAAAACAAGGTGAAAGAATGAAGGTAAAACCCTCGACAACGGACTTACAATGGAGATTACATTAGAATGGAACGTTAGCACCTCGGACCACAAAGAGCGGTCAACGACCTGCTTCCCTGAACAAAAGGACAAGATTGAAGAAAAGGGAAACCTCAAAACTGGAAATGCAATGCTATCTTTTAACCTCCAAATTTCATTCCTGTTTAAATTACTCGTCAAGTATAATTTTTATATTCAACTCAATTCAAACATTTATAATTTTACGATATACCAAATACTAAAAAACGATTACGATTAGAAAATACTAAAAAAATTATTTACCATATAAAGAAAATTTTTGTATTACGGTCGTAAATTATTTCATTGTAAAATACAGATGTATTGAGGGCATAGTAACATGCACGGTCCGATCTTAGGCATTGCACTCACGTACGGTAGTATCATCATTTTGCAGGCCGTTTAATATTAATTGGAACAACCTTCGCGCGATCATCGTCATCAACCGCTTTCAACGATTAGATTGAATCGTGGGATGTGATTTCGAGCGTATGTTGTCTTACTGCGCTATTTGATTCCTCTCTTTATATCCCATCTATTAGTTGTTATCTTTTACATCATTTGTATTATAGTTTATGAAAATGTAGCCATCATTCACTGAGAAACAATGATCGATCGCGCACTAAAAATTTCACTAATTATATAATTAAATCTTCCGAATAGATAGATATCTTATAATTTAATATATTGTATTGAGAAAATGTAGTCACTGGCATCTAAAGAACACCTACCAATATAAAAATGAAAGATCGTGCGCCCTCTGTGAAATCCATATACAATTCAAACCAATCACAAACAATGATTTATAAAAATACAGTCGATAATGTCGAACGGTTCATTTGCATGTAAAAAGTCCTTGTGGTGCGTTGCCTTTTTACGTTGTCGAGATAATTAGACTGGCACCGAGACTGCGTTACGTAATCACGGAAAAAGGATCGTTCGTTCCCATATAGGCGAGCCGATATCGTGAGACGAGAATCGTGTTGCCAATGACTCATGCGAACATTCAAGCGAGGACCATGGAGAGAATCGTTAGTCTCGTTCTTATGTCAACATTAAGGACACATCGGTGTATACTTCATAATTAATCCTGCAGCCGGTAGATACCGACTCTGTTAACATCCCGGTCTAACCTAATTATCTAACTGTGTTTCCTTTCTACGTTACGATTCTTTATACAGTTAAAAATGATTACTGAGACAAATGACGATTTAATAACACAAATTTCAAAACAAAGGTGATATTATGCAGTTTTGACGTTATAACTAAACTACTTTAATTGTTTCTTCCGCATTATTAATTCTTTCATATGACATTAAAAAGTACAATTCAAATAATGCATCAAAGAACTTTTATCTGAATGGTTCTTTCAATGAATGAAACATAAGTGGTGAAAGCAATTGTGTTTGAGAGATAATAAAAATGTTATTATTCAAATAGATTTCAAAAATAAAAGGTACATAATCGAATAAAGCAGAATTTTATAACAGGGTGAAGGAAGCAAATGCACCCAGAAAAAACACATTGTTTTCAAATAAGTGCTTTGTTATCACGCATCCTCGCACTGTGGTAGTCGAAACTAAATGTGCTTTCATCACGCACTAGGAGACTGGAATTTTTTTCTCTTTTTTTTCTCAGTTATCAGATACACTTACGAAGAACGAACCGCATACGATTCACATGCTAATTCATAGGCGCAGAATCGTCTGCTTTCGCGCACCTGTGCACTTTCGTTCCACTCTCCTAAACCTCTTGCAATCGCAAACAAAAAATACCGCACATTTTAGTCGTATTTCGACGTAACAATAATACAATATTAAATACCTGCATCACTATTTAACTGATATTAAACTTTGTATACAGAGTTTTATAAATATTTGTAGAAATATTTATATTCTAAAAAAAAAATAATTATTCATGTCATTAATTTCAATCTTATGATCTAACCTCAAACTAATTTTTGGATTTCATATGTTACAGTTGTATATGCATAACGTACAAAACGTATCAATAAATAATATTATGTATAAACAGAAATGAGATGGAAGAATTTTGAGACATTATACTTACATGGCACGTTATTATATCAGAATTCTTGACACGTATGGACTGTTTGATAGTTCCGATTGATTTTTAAGCACATAACACGGAAACATTTATATCATCCATGAAAAATGCATTATCAATGTGAAATAATATCAAATGGCATTGACACGATATCTTGATCAATAGCTTACGGTACATATCTGCTTTTAGTTGGTAAACGAAGCGTAATACTAGGATTAATTGATACTCCGGCTAGAAATATGGTTTGATTAAGAATACTTCTCCATAAAACGAAGAATAAACAAGCGAGATGTTTTAATGATAACGACTGCGGGTTTAATTAGTACGTATTAGGGATAAATGAAGCACTGAAGATATTCTTGTTTCACATAAAATTTCCACGGATAATACGTAGAACTTGCATAGCATGCTCCCCTAACCTATTTACTATGTGAAACATCTAATATAATTTAATACGCGGAAAGTCATAAAAAATTGTTTAACTAATATGTAGACAGACAATTCTTAAATAATTTGAGTAAAATATTCTCTTGAATAATTTCATAAAATATTAAATGAACTTAAAATTATATTATGAGGAACAGTTATTTCTTGAAGATTCTTTTTATACAATTCTGAGACAACTTGATGAACCGTTCAAAAAACAGTGGTTTGAAATTAAGAAATTTATTACCTCACAGAACGAACGCATATGCTTGAAAGTACATCATACTTATGTCAGCATTTCATACTTGAAACCACCGTTACTTACCATTAATTATTTTCACGAAATAATCGACAAAAACAATATAAATAACCTAAATGATTGTCCATTAATGCGAAAAGCATTCATAATTGTTAACTATTCATTACATTTATTCATCTTGGATGTTAAACAATTGTATTAATTGAAAACAGCGACAAATAATAATATTAACGAAAATGTGAATAGTGAATAAAGATATGAAACATATGCCACTGGATTTCTATCTTTTATTAACCTCATGTTCAGTATTTCACACATTATTTCTATGTAAACATAAACACATAATATATGTAGATGCTCCGTGAAAGATTGATAATATTACTGCTCGATCGATCATTTTAAAATCGATATATAATATACTAAACTTTAAAAAGCCACGCGAATTCTTTAACCGTAAAGATTAAATGTGGACGCAATAGTTCTATCGTTCTATACCTAACTTTTCAAACGCTACTACACCCATATTACATTCTCAATTGCATAATAATTTAATACAATCACCGGTCTAAATCGAAATTGTATGTATACATTAAGAAACGATTATTGATTCAGAAACTGAAATAGAGGGAAAAAATGTGTTTGAAACATATGATGTCAGTGGGTTATCAACGAATGTTAACCATAAAAAGCATGTAAATAAAAGTATATATGGATACTTTTTACTAATAGTTTGTATATATTGTGCACATTATATTCTAGATAAGTATATACTCAGGAAAGTAACAGATTTTTAGAAATGAATAAAAATAAAAATAAGAAATGTCAAAATTAAAATAAGAAATGTCAAAATTAAAAATTAGCAGGTGTGCACATTAAAGGAAAAAAGTGTGCAGGTGTTAAAACAAAGTTACTTACCAAACCAAAGAACGATAGCCACAACACGACCGTAACGAAGTCCGACATGCAACTGGCGCTTCGATGCGTTAGTTCTGTCAAATCGGCAATTTTCGTGCGTTTTCGGATATGCCACGCGGCAAATAGCAATCACCTGGCGAATCGCGCCACGAAAATTTAATCAAGATTATTAACATAACAACAGGTGGTAATCAATTTAAAAATGAAGTATCATGAACAATATATATTGCAAATTTTACATATTTTATGATAAAAAGTATTAAAAATATCAAAATTGGAGCAAACATTTACTTTTATTAAATGGAGGGTATGAATATTAAATTTAATTTAGATATTTAATATAAAAATTATAAAATTCTTTTTCAAATTAAATATTGCAATATACTGAAATAAGTATTTATTCGTATCACTTGGCAATTTTTAAGTTTTTTATTTTGGGAGAATTTTGAACACAATAATAATAATTAAAAAAGAGAGTAATATTGGTATACAAATACAACTATTTATGTAAGTTACATAAATATTAATTGTTATAATTACAAAGGTTAGAAGTAAATTCTCTGTGCCAGCAGTAACGTAGTGACACCTACCTTAACATCCAGCAAATACAGTCGGTAAAACAAAACGTACAGTATATGCTATCCACAAACAACTTTACGCGTCTCTTTACTGTACTTAGCAAAATCTCCGATCATAAAAAATGAATTTTTAATAATATCCTGAAATAAATTTGCTATTAGCTTTGCACATAATTTAATTGTACAAGATTCTTATTTTTAAAAACATTTTTAAAACATAAAAACGATATTTTCAAATCACTCTATGGTAATCTGTAAAGTCATATAATGGTCACTGACCTCTACAAGTTACAAACATTAAGAACATAATATATCTATAGCATCACAAAAAGCCCTTCAATGAAATATATACGAGATCATTCTCTAACCTTACATATTTTTAACTTTTTTCCTTGTTTACACAAAAAATTTATCGTTTGGTTAGTTATTAATTCAAAACACAAAACAAAGACCTCATTTTGAAAAGCAATCCTCTTAATATCATTTTCTCACCGTAACAACTGAAGAAAAGGAAAAAGAACATGAAATTGTTTTTATCCTTGGTATTTGACGATGTACCAATCCTTGCAGTTTTTAACAATACCAATATTGCTATGTATATAGGAAATATTCCCACGTACTACATTTTTCTCTCATTTTCTTCATCGTGATTCGTTTAGAAAATATTAACTATATTTTCATTTAATTATTCCAGCTTCATTATTAACAAATGTAACTGGGAAGATAACTCCAGGAATTACATTTTACTTAAATCGATACAATTTCAGGTACAATAGTGAAATATTTCTACCTTCCGCTTTCTCTGTCCTCTTTTCAAACGCAATTTCTATCGAGTTCCATTGCAGGACCGAGTTTCCGTTCACTTCCTTGTGCGGTGACCTCTAGGAGGAAAATTCTCCAGTATTCGCGCAAGGTGTATTAACGGACTTGAAAATTTACCACGGTCTGTCATACGTTGCATCCAACAACGACCATATATTTAGTGATGCGTCACGTGGGTAAGAACAATTCAAATAAATCTATTCCATTATTGATAGTCTTCAAAGGATCTTTGATTTGCGAATGATACATAGGTAATCCCCTGGTTCGAGGTAATCCCCTCGATCAGCCACATTAAATGGAAATTTTTCTGTCACTCTATGAACAAGGAAGAATCCATACTCTTCTTCTCTTTCAACTTATATAAGAGCCTAAAAAAGATATATAAAATAGATCATTATAGCAATAGTACCAAAGTTACTAAATGAATCACTACAATGTTTTTATAATAAACAATGTTTATTTTTCCTTATATTTGCTTTCTCTTTTGTTTCCCTTTAAAATCAGACGTACATTAAAGTGCACTGAAAAAATAAAATTTTGCAATAAATATACTACGTGTTATTTATGAAACATGATTCATTATGCAAACATAAGAGTAAGTTCAAACGTAAGAGTAGATATTTCTAAAGACGATGATGTTTCACAATTGGGTATGACGAGACAAACACTCCTTTTCGTTCTCCTTTTTTTCCTTCTAGAGCATAATATCGCATTTCCTGCGTGTCAGCGATCGACGCATGTCCCATCTAGCAGAATTACAGGTCACGCGCAGCTATACGAGCGAAACAGATAATCAGAGTCAACTGTAAAGAGCAGCGTCGCGACAAATCTTTGGACCTGAATCGCCAAGAAAATTCTTCCTCCAAGCAACTTCATGAAAGCACAGTAGTACCCTACAAAACAAAACGAACTGCTTTACTCTTACGTGTGTAGAGTATCTTCCTAACGATAATGCACAAGTTAACAAGAGTCAAATTTTCGGTCTCAGTCCCAATTACTTAATCTAAAGAACCAAAGCCTTACTAACCTCTTGGATATCTTAGTCTCACATTTTCTATTATCCAATGTCTTCCAACTGTTTTCCCGATGAATCATAACAGTGATATACCTGGGAAAAAATAAGTATTCGTAAAAAGTCTCAATTGAAACATAAAGGAAATACGATATTGTTTGGGCCTCCTAGTTCCAGCGTTTATGTATCAAAGAAGAAAATATACTTTATACTTAGATGGACGTTGTGTTCATCTCATAAAACGACTGTTTCAACTGTACATTGTGTACGTACAACATGGTCCTCCTTTTGCGGATAAGGGTGACGTAAGATCGATTGAGTAGGAAACGGAACGTATTAAAAACAACGAAAGCCAGACTGCAGCAACTGATCAGTAGTCACCTTGAAAGATTGCATAATTAGAAGAATAAAAGATGCGCAGTAAAAGGGAAACGGAAAATGTAAGACATAAAAAATAATTTTTTTATGCCTATGTAATACTTTGACACGAAAAAAGCGGACATATTTAATATTTAATAATGTTACACATTTAATGATAACATCTGACGTTTGTAACTACATAGATTGCTACTTAAGTAAATCGATATAGTGAATATGACTCTAATTGTTACACTCGTTGAAAAACTTGTGAAAAATTGTTGACATTTTTAGGCGATTAAAGTGCATCAAATGTTTCTAAACAATCATAATCCATTTGACAACAGACAGTAATGCAATTAGTCAATGGCTTTAACTGGTAATGTAATATCGATGTAAGATAAAAGATTTGCGATAATTTCCAACATTAAGGTGATATTTGATCGTTATTCACGGGACATTTGTTCCAAATGAAGTTCTATCATAGTGATACCAGTATGGTCGAAGCTAAAGAAAGGGGAAACGAAAGGAATTCTATTATATTTCATATTCCAGATTATCCGAAGGTAAGAAAAATTTCTAAATTTCTCGTGTCTAAATTTCTCGTGTAACGGGACAAGGTCGAAAATCGTTAGTGTGATTAGCAACGGTATGTTTGTTTAATCATTTCATCTTCTCTTAATTTTATAATCTAAAACTTAACTTGTAATTCATACGAAATTTTGATCAGGCAAAATAATGATAAATATAAATGATCAAAAATATAAAGAATTCTAACAGGAATATGACATGGTACATACACAGTCCATACCATCAGTGTGATTTGAGGTGACTTTTATCCCGACCTAACATACTCCACCTGTTTGATCTTAGTTGTTAAGTAGATGCTGAACGTGCAGCAAGTTATTTATGAATACAACACGTCCACATACGTGACCGTGGTGAATTGACGACTTAACCCGTACCCAGGAATCCCCGGATAGAAAAGGGACGTATACGCACACGGCAGGGAATCCCGATAAACAGGTATGAAAGTTTCCTTTACCGACTCTGCTTACTCTCTCCTGTGCAATGTTGCTATTCTTCATTCACGCATCCGACTCAGTGTGCTGTGGTTCGCCGGAACTCTTGGAAGTGCCATTTACGTCCTCCGTGGAGTTTAGTGGTCCGTTTACCTGTGAAGATTGTTTGTTAGTTATCCAGAATATATATGTAATAAATATTAGTAAGTTCATACTGAAATTGATTAATGTGATTATGTACCGGATTATGGTCTATCTTCTCTTATCAGTATCTCACAAGATACACTGTGTGACTTCTTCTGCGGTAAATAGATTGTATGGCACCGACATGGTTATGATATCACTGTTCTTTATAAATATTTAAATTTTCGATAGAGTTCGAAGATGTTTCCTAGCATTTGCAAATGATCTCAAAATTTTATGTATGAGAAATTCAGTTTACGATTCATTTCTGATAGTTTAGTTTGTGCTCTAATGTGCTTTCGTGAAAGTTTCCCAGTTACAACAGTCCATTTATGACAATGTTTTCATTAAATATTTCCAGTATTTCAATGAAAATAGCAGAGTTCAGTTACCATACGAGTAAAAGTTACACAATTCTTTGACACATGTGTATTTATTATCAATTCGATAATTTATCAAAAAGCCAAGAATAAAACAATTATTAATAAAAGTTATTTATTAAAAGAAGTGATGACAGAGAAATATTGAATGATTTACCACTGATAAATAGGCGAACTGACACATTTCTTCTGTCTTTGTTTATTTAAACTCAGAATTCATGTTTATGTCTTGTCTAAGCCTGTTATGTATTTGTCACAGTATCATCTATTTGTTATTGTTATTCAGTATTGTATCAATATTATTTTACAAAACTTTAACAACCCACCCACTTCACACGTGTTCATCAATCATTATTATTGTAATACTTTAGAAACATCATACTTTGAAATCATCTTCGAGAACTGTTAAGATATAATACAAATAATCTTATAATTCTTTGAAAAACAAATTTGTCTTCCATGCTTATTTGGCATACTTTTATTCCCTTATACTCCAGTATCAACATATCTATAATCCCCAAGATTCCGTTAATCATCATAACAAGTCTCTCAAAGCGGATTATCAATCTTCAATAACTTACAATTGCTAAAAATTGCCTGCTAATCACTTATCTTGATTACTGTGACCCTCTCGCAATAACTGCTCCACTGATGAGAATTCAACAACTCTTAATATGTAACAGACAGAGAAATTTTCTTTAAAATGTGTCAACGTACAGATGATACATCATAAACAGTGCCATAGACCTCGAATATATCAAATGTAAACATATTTGATTATATCCAATGTCACTGAATTGCGCAAAATATTATGTTCCTTAGCAACTAATTTCATCTAAGACTAAATTCTAGCTTCGAATAAGTTAATAAATCAGTACCATCAAGTAATAAACTTGAATAAAAGTTATTCAATATCAAAAAGTTATTACCAGTATACCTCAGGTGTACTGTATTTATCAATTATAAATTAATTAATTAATTACTCGAAATATACGTTATACACTAATTATAAAATATATATATACATATATATATATACGTGATATACGTCTACATTACGATACTCTAATTACATGATATATGCCGCATACGTTAATATATAAAATATATATTGCATAATACACATGGTACACGTTGATGAAAAAATAATTGTAAAAGAAGAAATAATAGAAAATAAGTACGAAGAGGAATGATTAAAATGGGAATCGCCCAGTACGTTGCCCGTAGTGGGAGAAGCAACGTCAATTGGTGAATCAATTTCAACCAAGCTATAGTTCTTTCCGTTCTCTCTCTCTTTTGCAATTATATATGCCTATCGTTTCTTGCATCTATGATCAATACTCTCGTTTGGACTATTTTCATTTGGATCGACCATTAAACTATCCGAATAGCTCAAAGAGAAATAAAAAAAACATCTATACACTCACTGAACATTGCAATGTAATTACGATCTTTTAACGATCCATGAAAAGCAACGAATGACTCGAGATAAGAAATAACATGCGGAAAGCGTTTCCACCATGCCCGAACAGCCAGTGAGTCGTTTCAAATGGATTCACTACGAAACAGCGACGTACTGTGAACTACGAAGAAAGATCGTCCGATGTACAAATTATGGGAAAAAACGTTGGAACTCGTTACCGTCTCTGTCGGCTTTTTGGACCATTATGCCGGCCAAAACTGGTTTCGCGAATACGCGTACAGCTGGTGGACACTGACTGACTAGCCAGCCGACGATCCTAGTATTCTTCAATCGTCAAAACGTGCATCATATCATTTCAAATATCTGAAAATATAATCAATATTATACGTGTTGTATACCGTGTTTAATTTAAAAAGATTAAATTAAAATAAATCTAAAAATTATTCCAGTCGGATTTTTTAAATATCGATGGTTGGCTCGTTATGAATGTTTATATAGATTTTGATATGGATTTTAATTCAGTCGTAATACTTATTAGTTGATATTTCATCGGTTAGATCATTTAAAAAAAATCAAGTCCCGCAGTGAATGATATTTTTTGTGATCTGCGATTCCATTTTTGTGTTGTCTTATAACCCGGATACATATGAGTATAAACTAGATGCAAAAAAGCTTAGTTTGATAAATAGAATGAAAAAACAGTTGATAATGTCAAACAAAGATAGTCACTGTAATGATTGATGATGATCAGCACGCGTTAAACTAATATCAATAAACATTAAAAATTAACAAGTGAGAAACACATATACACAAGGTAAATTCCATGAAAAAAATGGGTAACTGACTTGCGTATGCCAATATTGACAACATACATGACAATTAATTCATAGAAATGGTAATATCGTGATCAACTTCAAATGTCTAGCTGTTTTCAATTTTTTTTTATGTGAGTTATATCAGTATGAAAATGTACCTAATTATTAAAAATAGCTTGACATTTAAGTAAATACAGTTATCAAATCTTCGCATAAATTTGTAAGAATCTTTTTGTTTATGAAGCTAAGATAGTAATAAAACATCTTTTATTGTTTTATTATCACCTTAAAGAAGCAAACGAGAAAAAGTATCATTGTCGCAATAAGTTCCTAAGATTATTTACATAAGTTCCTGGAATTATGGTATAACGTTTGTAAGGACGTTTCACCTGACTCGATAATAAAATAAATACCGCTGTAAAATTGTATTGCAGAATTTTATTTGCCAGAGGAACGAAGTAGTGAACGTCAAACTTCCATGAGGGTCGCTGGAATCGACGGAAGAAATAAGGTTACGATCTATCGATCACAATGACTTCAGAGGTTGTGCAGTTTACCTTGAGTAAACGCAAAAGTCATTTCTTCTCTCTTTGTTTTACCAAAGGAACATAACGAACATACTTTCACTGTATTCAAGCTTCGGTACTACGTAGTACCATCTGTTCCTGATTCTCCTTTACACTGTTCTTGCATTTAATGACCATTCGTATTGATTGCTCCTAGTTGAAAGGGAAATCTTTCGCTCGTGGTACCATTATATCCTGAGAAATTTCAGTTTCGAAGGAAAACGGTTTCGTGCAAATGTAAGTGTCTTTCACGGGTTACCAATGATGTGCAAAGAACAGAAAGGCAGTCGCTCGAAGCACGCAACTTATAAAATGTGTTCCAATACCAGAGATGATGAATGTTCACGGAATGTTTGCAACTCTGCAAAATAACCAGCGATTCCAGGCATTTATGTGTGTTCGAGTCTCCCATGATTCACACTCTGTGTCACGGCCTATATCTCCTTTGGAAAAAAAGAAAAAGACAAAATCTCCAATTAATAATAATAAAAAGAAATACAATGGTTAAAGAATAATTTCAAGTTAGGAAATTTCTATATTTTAATTGGCAGAGATATCAAATAAGTGGAACAAATCCCTTGATGTCTAAGATAAATGATAATGATCTTTATCGACTGGTTTATATACATGAATTTAACGAAAAATAAGTTATTGTGAAATGTGTTTAATCAAAATTTATATATAACATATTCAATAAGATACGTGACGAAACTCATCGACTTTATACTTTATATCCAAAAGATCGCCATCATTCCTTTTACGGACGGAACCTCCGACCACACGCAGAGACGTTATGCTTTCGAGAAAGCAAGAAGATAACAAAAACCTTTACCGTTGATTAGGGAAATTCTTTTCAGTCTAATGTTATCGTGGTCCTACTTATGATTCGAATGATTCGAACGGAAAGCTGGATCAACACTATCTATACATTTATATACTACCCACTGAAAAAGATGATTCGTAGTGCGACCACTCTTGCGGTTATATGAAACATCTGAAGTGCTCCCAGTTGTATAATAGCTAACTAGACGAACAGGTGTCGCGATAAATTAACGCCGCTACGTTCAAGCATTCGCCAATTTCAAACGGTGAGTCGATAACGAAGATTTAAAGAGAACCATTATTAATTAACAATTAAGGAATTTTTATTACTTATAACATATTTTGTTCAAATTTCGTATAATCCTAACGATAGAAATAAATCGAATAATGGTGATTCTCTGGTGATCGGAAATATAATTAAGTAGAAAATGACATTGTGATAACGAGAAACAATTGTAACGCCAAATATACTTTATCTTAGAAGTACAGTGTAGCTAAAGTGTTGTTGATTTTACTTGGTTCCAGTGATAATTCAATAACTGTTTGTATGAATCAGGTTTTCTTATAACATCTACAGATTCTGACCTCGAATAACGAAAAATAATGAATCGTGATAAAATAAAAAACCTTTCGAATCTTTCTTTGAAACAAGATTTAAAAAAAAACTCCATTTAAAAAAAAAGAAAAATTGAGGAGCATATTTTTTTAATTCAAATTTGAATATGAAAAATTTAATATTCAAAATACAATTTTCTGTTATAATGTGAAATAAAATGTTTTATCTACATTTCGATGTAACTTGAAGTATTCTACGTTTGATATAATAGTGGCTATCAGATTGTGCAATATTCACGTACAATATCGAGTCCTAACAGCAATTTCAAGTGGAACATAATCGTCACCTATTTCGAATCTTTGATATTCAATATCTATGGTCGGTCCGATATTTTACGACTATAAATAATTTATCTCTAATTTATCAAATAATGTAAAATTATTTTCTTCTTTTTTAAAGTACAATAGGAATTACCTCGGATATTTTTAATTTTATATTAACATTGAATGCAAATCTTCACAGCATGAAAACATTCTTAATATACAATTTTTCCACTTCGTGAGATACAGCTTATCTAAAATAGGAAAAATAACATAATAAGTTCAATAATACCAGTATGAACTTAATACATCATTATATTATGAGTAAAATATTTAAGAACGATAAAATACTTACAAGGATACTCGATGAAAAAGATTTCTATTGCATTGATATCGATTGCAACTTATTTGTAGGTGATAGTATAACGGTCGATAAAATAAAGCTTTATATTGAATGATAAGGTAATATATCAAATTTAACTTTAATGAAAAAGAAATTTCCGAAGAACGTGAACTCGCTAACCAAAATATAATTATAATTCACGTAGAAATTGTGTAAAATAGTAAAATCTAAACTGAAAATAGAACAAGTATAAAACGAGTTACTTACTGCTTTCAAAGATGTCGTACAATGCAACTTTACCGACATACAAAAAATGAATACGTAATTTTAATTTTATTTTATTAAAGTATTCCATTTTTTGATAAATATATCACATTTATTATGCAAATATTCATTCGTAGATAATATGTTGATACACTTTAAAAAATGTAGCAAATATTTTTCTCCAGTTTTCATGATTTAATTGCTACTGATTTATCTATATTCCTGTGCATCGGTGCAGTAAAAATATGAACTCTACAGATAACCGTATGCAAATTGTTTTCAGAACGTCTCGACTGTCGATAAAGGAAAACATGTTTCTGTTAGAAGATAACTTACTTATGCAAAGACTAACGGCCACCGACTATTCCCATAAAGAAGATGAGGAACATAATCACAAAGATGATATGTCGAGCGTACTGATTGCAAAAGGGATCACAATGGTCATCTTATGCATAGTAAGCATCTGTATGGGCATTCTTCCAATGCAAATGGCGAAATACTTTAAATGGAACACTTCTGACGTTGGAAATCCTAGGTACAGACATAATTGATATAAAATGAGATAGTCAAAAACTAATTTTTATTTTTTAAAATTATTTACCAATCATTTTCTTCATTTATTATTCCAAATTATTTACCCATAATTCTAGTACGATGTAAATGTAAGTTGATCCTTGCCTAACTAATAACCTATCTAAATATGAATCACGTTGTATACGACAAAAGCAAACACCTTAAACAGCGAATTTGCAGACTTTATTATCAGAGTGATAATTATAGTATACATACAAAATTTCATGTGTTGCAATACTTACAAAATGTATCTCTAATGACATAATCTTACACATTAGTGTGAACGTCGAAGAAATATGTCGATAAATTAGTATCGCGTTAAAAGTTGACTTCGTTGCGGTAGGTCAACGAAACTAGTGAACTTACTTCTCGGATTCGGAGGTGGCGTTCTTTTCTGCACAACATTTCTTCATCTACTACCGGAAGTAAAGGAAGGGCTGGAACATCTTATGGCAGAAGACAAACTTCCGAAACTTAGTTTTTCTTTGGCTGAAACGCTTACTTGTACTGGGTAAATAAAATAAAATAAATTTATTTCTTCATTAATAAATCAGAAAATTTTTAATTCTGCAAAAAAGGTTATGTGAAATTTATCATCACATTTTTGTATAGTTTCTTCATCATGTATTTGGTTGAAGAATCAGTACATACGCATTTACGGAGGAAACAAGCACACAAGGAAAAGTGTTCGAAAAAAGACGTCAGCAGAAGTACCAATGAATTAGTTGAAAATGGACAAACATTGTCAAATTGCGTCAGTGGGCACTCACACTAGTAAGAAGGATAATATTTATCAACTATGTTTTATGAGTCTTATGTAAATTAAAAAAGATAAAACTTCATACATTATTGCAGCAACGGCCACGGTCATTCGCATCACTTACCGGTCATAATGGACGAAAAAGATGATTTTGTAATAAGTTCATTACGAGGATTATTAATAGTTCTAGGTTTATCCGTGCATGAATTATTTGAAGGACTCGCTATCGGGCTAGAAAGTTCAGCTTCCTATGTTTGGTATGTTCATTCTCTAATAAATACCCAAACAAAAGTTTTGTTAATAAACAAAACGAAATGACAAAAATCATTTTTATTCTTCTTTTCAACTTTGTCTGTAAAACTTATAGAATAGTGATTTTAATAGAAAAGCAATTTGAAAAAATATTATATAAGGTACAATTTTGAAATTAGTAAAACGACATAAATTCTTAGTCAACAAATCGAAATCAATTTCGAATGTAAGTTATTAATTTACAGTATCTTTCAAAATATAAAAGAGGGCAAACATTTTACTATATCTTATTTTCTTTGCTTACTAATTGCAGACTATTTTTTCAACTGATTATAGTCATTGAAACAGCTCATACGTAATATGTTTAATATTCATAGACACTGATAAAAATGTTAATTTCGTTTTCAGGTACATGTTTGCGGCAGTAGCAGCTCACAAATTTGTGATAGCATTTTGTATTGGCCTAGAACTTATTGCTTCCAATACCAAGAGGTATCTTTCGGTGATCTATGTCTGCACATTCGCAGTTGTTTCTCCTTTAGGCATAGGCATAGGAATGTTTCTGGTTGGCGGCGAAAGCGCTGCTGCTAGTGGCATACTTCCGGTATTATTACAGGTATAAATGATATGCTTTATGATCTTCTATAATAAATTCAATTAACTATGATACATAGAATATGAAATATACTGAATATGTATAGGGTTTGGCGTCTGGTACTTTATTGTACGTGGTATTTTTTGAAATCCTTCAAGAGCACAGGAGCGGCCTGAAACAGTACATATCGATTTTATTTGGATTTGCTGTGATGTTTGGATTACAAGTATTAAGTAAGTACAACATTTATTTACAAATAAAGCTTATAAATATCCCTAAAGTATATTCTTGTGCGCAAATAAAAATATTGTACCATCATGCCTAATGTAGATAGTCAAATATTAAATATAACGTTGGAATTATTATTTTTCTATTAGAATTATCTTGTAAATATGTACTTGTTTGTATAAATGCAACTAACAAATGTAATTAATACTTCAAACTTAATGAGCAATAGATTCAATGCGTAATAAAATATTACTAATCTTGCAATTAAGACTTCGTTTAACGATTGGAGCATTCTCTGTAAACATCGGCAACTTACGATTATAGAGAACCTAGTACAATAAATTAGAATAAATTACATGATTCTGACACAGCGGGACGTAAATATTGACAGAATCGAGTACGTAGCAACCTTTTCCTCATTTAACAGTTATCGATTGTCAGTGTGGTCAATAGTCAGTTATCGGCTGATAAAGCGCATAATTTGAATTTAATAGAGTAAAAAGTTGATGCGTTGAAGTCAATGTTCGACGTATCATTACTAAAAGCAGGAAAACATAAGCAAACTATTAATATGTAAAAGGAATTTCATGTTAAGACTAACCTTTTTGAATTGTGTTTAAATCATTATCTGAACGACTATTAATGAAGCTGCTAGTAGAAGTAATCATTATTACCGGTACAAAGATAAACTGCTCACTTTATGATTAAATCATTTAACGGCTAATCTATTACTAAATGCAATTAAATTTTTACCACCAATAGAGTTAATAATACAGATTGTAATAGTATCAACTGCATCAAGATAATGAATTGTATAATTGATTATATGATTTAATAATGACAGTACTTTAAATAGAATTTGCATTCGATCAAATATTACAAGAATATACTGGAGATTAGCTGGAAAAGTAAACGTAGTAAAACTATAGCTTATCTGCACCAATGACTTAATTCTGCATTGCCATTATCATAATGCCTTTCACCATGAAACCAACATCACTTATTTACGCACAAGCGTACCTAATTCATGGCCGACATGGATGTTTACGCTGTAAACTTGATCGAACTGGAACTGATTTAGCTTTATAATGTAAGGTTATTCCAAAACAATTCAAATTAAATAATTTAATAGAAAAACTATGATATTTACCTCTAATTCCTAATTTGACTCTTCATTTCAACATTTATAATTTATAATTGAGCAAAATTCATAGAAAAAATTACAACATTTTTGGTTCAACAACATCATTGTCCCTTGATGTTAACGAGGTTAATGATGTTAATAACATGATTATCCCTTATTCTACTTGTCTAAAATTATCGAGCACACCCATCCTCGTGACCGATCGATCCATCGATCAATGAAATCAACACTAACTCAGCCATCACCGACACTACAAGCACGCGATGCTTGCCAATCATTCATTCTCTACGACGATCGTCAGTATGTATCAGTGAGTCTCGCTCACTATCAGGTCACCAAACAGTCGCTGCTACGGGTTCATGCATCTGCGAGGAACATTTACATACATGTTGGCTGTGGCACGCAACCAAGCAGCGGTAACAGCAGCAACAACGTATACACACAGGGAAAGGAGAGAAACGAATATCAGCCTGGTAGGGAAGCGATGTATCCAATGGAAGGGGAAGAGAGCAGGAAACGGTGTGGCTACGTAAGACGCAAGGGGATTGAGTCGAGTGACCAACCAGCCCTGGAGTATCTGATTCACCGTCGTACCGCGTGGAACGAACATCCTTCGCTCTAGAAGAATTCATTTATATTGTTTTCTTGAATCCCTTTCACGATTTTCTGAGACAGAAATCCTCTTGCAAACTAATCAGAGTGCATATTCAATAGAATGTATCTAAAGGACAGAGTCAGCAACTAGGCGGTCATTTTGCAACTGGACGCCAGTACGTTCACACTTTCCAAGGGAAAGGTAAAGTGTTGCAACATGAAACAAGAAGTGTGGTTCTATTAGCAACTTGAATCCAGGACATTCCATTTTCTGCAAAAACTTTACATCATTAGGAGGCTGAAAGATTATGTTCTTCTTGAAAGAGAAATATAGAGGGTGTTAAGTCAATGTGGACCATAATTACCACTACTTCGGATTTTCATTAAAATTGTAAAAGTGAAATAGTTCATAAGTAGTTCTACCCTCTACTGAAACTGTGGAAAACCTAAAATAACAGAATGATTTAGTGATAAAAAATCCGTTTTATATTGTATTAATATTTTGCTAAAGGTAACCTGATGATTTTGTCGTTTAAACGTCATTTGCCAGTGGCTCGTGCGTGTGTTAAGTGAAAAAGTGATCGCATCGTTGGTGGATTGGCTGTCTGGACAAAGAAGAGAGAAGTGTGAAACTCTTGACAGATCAAACATCAAGAGGAAGTCGAAAAACGAGATGTTAATTGAAGATGATATAAAAAAGACGGACAAATGGTAATCATAAAAACTTAGGAAAAAGAAATTTTGGAAGATTAATTAATCATCGATATCAGCCATTAACTTTGAGGAATAAGAGAAATTGAAAAGAAAATCTTTAACTTCAAATTTACCTTTTAGAATAAAGTAGTAGAAAAAATAATAAAAATGGAGGAAGCAACAACATCTACAGTTTTATTAGTAGCAAAGATAGGAGCAATGATTGGTCTTGGCTTTGGTTCTTTGCTTTTGGGAATGTTACCGTTGATTGTCGGACGTTACAGGATGAATCATCGTCAAAAACGACATCGCGGAATTTTCAGTAATTCCAGTACCTGTACTTCCACATCAGTTTCAAATGCTTCCTCCTCCAGTGTAATCTCTGGATCTGCAACGAACTCACAAGTACGTTCTAAATTTCGATAATTAAATTTCAACGATAAAATCTTCAATGATTTGATTCTTAACTGATAGAATTATTTGCCTAAGAATTAATAGACTTTATCATTAGTGTTTCATTGAGGATCAAATAAAGCAAATAAACTTACGATAATTCATAATATCCTCTTTATATTAAATTTGTATATATTTTATAAAATCATAGCACATATCTTTTAGTTGTCCTATTATTATTACTCTATCAGTCGAGGATTAAGTAATTTTTGTCCAACACTTGTTATTTACAATATTGGCTCAATTAAGAAAAGATTCCAAACTTCATGAAAAATTAATCATCGCAAGCTAGGTTAACAATAACATTAAACACAACAAGGAATATCTTAGTTAACCAAGCTTTCTTTCAATGAATATAAAAAAAGAACAAAATCGTGTCAATAAAGGATATGAAACGATTGGCAAATTAGAGAGTGTAACATGTAATCTTCAGGGTCTGCAAACATCGTTGCTACTCTGCTTCGGCGGAGGAGTCCTCCTGTTCACCACATTCTTGCACCTAGCCCCAGAGGTCCGCATCAGCGTAGAGAGACATCAAGCAAATGGTCAACTGCCTACTCTGGGCACGCTAAGTCTGTCGGAGCTGTTATTCTGCGCCGGATTCTTTCTCGTCTACTTCGTTGAGGAGGCAGTGCACGCAGCGCTGACGGGAAAACCCGAGTCATCGGAGGCACTACTGTATAGAACAGTGTCTGTACGTAGGTGCAACAATCAGCCAGGTGCATCAACAACCACAACTATGGGTTCGAGTACCACTGTGTCCTCCACAACCAGATCCACCTGGAAAGAAACTAATGATGATTTAGAAGACAGCGAAAATGAACTAAACAAACGATCTAGACAACAAGATTTAGAAGATCTTCGCGATGGCAAACAACATCAAATGTTACCCGCCATATTTGTTCTGTCTTCTTCTACGAGATTATCCGCCACGGACTGCAATCCTCGGGACAACGCGAGACACCATTCTAACACAGAATTAAATCCTTATCCCAGGATGAAACACCACGAACATAATCATGTCACCATGACAAAAAACACCTCGATACAAGGATTGTTGACAGTTCTTGCTCTGTCTTTTCATGCAATTTTTGAAGGTCTAGCTGTTGGTTTAGAACCCTCTATTGGGTCTGTTGTTTACTTGGCTGCTGCTATAGCTACGCATAAACTGGTGATTTCATTCTGCGTTGGTATGGAACTTTATGTAGCTGGTGCCTCTACGAGGACCACTCTTGGATATTTAACAATATTCTCAATGGTAACACCGATTGGTATCGCTGTTGGATTGGCTCTTGGCCACTTCAAAAATGATAGTGAAAATTTAGGATCTACCCCTACGATACTACAAGGAATGGCAGCTGGAACATTGCTGTACGTGGTTTTCTTCGAGGTGCTGGCACGCGAGAGAGCTAACGAGAAAAGTGGTCTCTTACAGTTGACTGCCATAATTATCGGATTCATGCTGATGTTGGGTCTACAAATCGCTAGTGAGTGTTTTCCGGATAATACTCCGAGACCGAAGCGTGTCACACGCTGATGTTAATTATGGAAAGCAATTTCCGCGAATATATTTTTTTCCCCTCTGATTTCTAATTGTGGATGAGGTCTTAAAATCATCCATGTCCGGACTAACGGTGAAAGTATACCATAATTGATTATCCAGCAGTAATGTACACATTTCCTTTGTTACTTTCATCTCTGTTATGTTAATTTATTCTATCTCCAAACATATTCCAATGAAACATAAAGTATAATTTCCCTAGAAATAATAACATAAAATAATATGATATAAAAGTTTTTAAAGTGAGGATTTTTAGCTAAAAATTGGTGCATAATTATAAGTCACTATTATACTTTTAAAGAAAGTAATAATATTGATCTAAATAAGAAATATTTTGACATTTCGTAAGTTTTACCATATATATTCAGAAAAGTTCAACTCTATCATCAAATTGATTGCTTATAATGCCAACTGTTAACATTTGGTATTTTGACAGCATTTTATCTTCTTTTTCTTAACTCATCAACGTCGGTGCAAACCTATTACCGGTACGTCCTTGATGCAATCACCACCCACGTGTTCTTGTAACACGTGGAAACCATGTCTACCTATTGATTCAACGAAAAGTTAAATGGCACCGTCCAAAAAGTCACGGTCACGAAAATCGTAAGAAATCACATTGTACCTCATAACACAATATCGATTTTATATTCTTATCTTTTCTTTTTTTTTTAATTTTTGTTTTAATCATAATCAGTCTTCCATCAACAACAGTACAGATTAATTTTCTGTTATTATCATTCCATTTGTGTATGCACTAAGATTCTGTTCAATGACAAACACTTAGTTGCAGAGATGGACGTTATCGATGTGAATTAAGATAAACTAGAAATTCGAATTTAGTTGGTAAGTAGGAAACGTAACGATACATAATCACTGACTACCATCCGACCCAAGATTTACGCATAATGTAATGGTTGCGTGCACGTTCCTTTTGAAGAGATTCTTTTAACAGGATTGATTACACGAATTTACAGACGGAGTTCAATTTCCTTACTTGTTGTCTGACTTTATTTTTTCCGTTGCACGACGACACCCCAGGACATGGCAGTTCTCAATTGCAATTAGGTTAATGACTTTGATAACGGTGTCGAGTAAATGTAGCGAACTTCTGCTTCATGACAACGCTGCCCGTCGCGACAATTTCTCGTAATACACAGTCACAGATGAAACTCGGATGTACCTATTAACCTATTAATTCACAAAAGGTACGTGATATTACTGACTTGAGTAATAGCACACGTATTCGTATATGTGATCATATGTACGCGTGATATTTTCAAAAAATCCAAGAAGATCAATTTAAAGACAAATTGATGTTTAAAAGTTGCCTTTAAATTAGGTTATTTTTGATAGCAATCTTTATTTAAAAATAATGACGTTTCTCAACGTAATTGTAAGATAGTTTTTTACAAAAAATATACTATCTGTTATATTTTAATCAGTAAAGAAAAAGATTTTATTAGCTGAATGTGAATATGCTTTTAATAATTTTTAAATAAATTTTAAATAAATTTTAAATAAAAATTTTAAGAAAATATAGCTCATTTATAAATGAAAGCATCTAGAATAATTAAAAGTCACTGCTATATTTTATGCTAGTAAAATATTTTCTATCAATATAAGAGCTTCCCTATCTTACCTTTTCTTAAGTATGAACATTAAAATTATATCTTACACTATATAGCAAAAATTTTCACCTGTCATCATAAATATTTGCTGTTGCATAACTTACCGTGCACATATACTTTTCAACCATTTGAAACGCGTTTACTATCCATGTTAATAACAGTAGATGAGTTACTTAAGAGGTCTAAGCTCAAGACCTGCAAGGAATTCATTATGACAACAGTTTTTTGCAGAAATATCATACATTATGCAATTTGCTCTCACGACACATAGCAATAACAAAGGCGTACAATCAAAGTGAAATAACAAGTTACTTTCTTTAATTCAAGAAAGGACAAGCATACTTGCTAACCTATATATAATTCATTGTAAGTTATATTATTATTATATCAAGTAAGATAATTTTCTGCAAAGCAAATGACAGCTTCACCTTTGATATTATGATTACTCGCAATTACTTTATTTCAAAATGACTTGTTATTGAAAATGACATTAATATAATTATTTATGATTTCAAAGAATGAACACAAAGAACAATACGCTAAAAGAAACTGGTTATGCACGAGCTTTCTCCATCTATGGCAGTGACCCAAGACGATGTACAGACCGACCGACTTTCGACCGCTTTCTCAACAATTTATCGTGTTTCGATCTGTAATTCCTATTTGTAAAAAAAAATTCAATGAGGTTCCCTTCTCGTGACACTCAGGTAGTCAAATCATTGCTTAAATACCTCTACTGAGCAACTATATTTACAAATATTCATAGGTTTACAGAAATTCGATATTTTATATAAGAAATAATAACAATTATTTTTATTTTAACAGAAAATCGACATTCTCTTTATAATTATAGATTATTTTCAAATTATTGATTAAATCTTATCATCTGTTTATTAGTAAACTGTACCTAGTAAGTTTTATTGATAATTCAGATATGAAAATATTTTTTAGTCCTCTTTTAACTGTAGATAGTTACTACTATATTACAATTATCACATTTTTAAACCATATCTATTAAGAAAATCATAATATTTATGAAAAAATCAACTACTAGTAACAAAATTGTCTGAACAATGGTTTCTTTTATTTTACAGCCGCGCATTCTCACTCTCATTCCCATTCCCATTCGTATAATGGTCATACACACGTACACGGCCACGAGACTGCGCATCAGGAGAATGATCACGATCCTGAGCTGGACTCTCATGAACACATCTATTCCAATGAAATGAGCGAACGAATACTCACCGACAAAATCTATAGAGTGACGGAAAGCATCGCGGAGACAGTCAGCAACGTTTTATCTTCCACGATAAAAGCACAAACCGATGTTCCCTTCAGAAGTAGTAATAACGAAACATTACATACGAATCGAAGCTAAAAGTCATTTGCGCGGGGAGAAATCCCTTGACTAAGCCGTTAATATTTCATTCTTGGGACAAATGTCTCCTGATTGACACTTACTTTTGGGAATCTATCAACCGCGCTGCTTAGAATTTATCGATCATTTCAAAAAAATGCATAAAGAGTTAGAAAAATAAAAGGAAGATCTCGATGAAAGGACAGTATTATGAAACGTTGGTTTTAACCTAGGAAAGGAAAACAAACTCCTGTTCTACACGTATTATGCACATATCACGCTATTTGTACAAATATAAATAGTTAATGGTGATCTTTGTGAAATACAGTAGAAATGTATCTGAAACAACAAAAAGCATTATTGCCTTTGAATGCCCAAATGTGATATGATTAACGAATGTAACTATGTAATTGTGCTACTTACTATTTTTTAAATGTAATATAAATTACATAGAATATCTATATAAAGCATTGTTTTTTATATTGTAACTAGGAAACTATTTCCTAACATGTGCGACTATTTAAAAGCGTGCTCCTATAATGTGCATATTGCATGACATCATAATAAAAATAGCCTCACATCCAAAAATTATAATTTTAATCATATTTTAGTGATTTTAAAGATTTACAACATTCTATATATAATAACATATTTTGCAATACAATTATTTACCACATATATCACTAGAAATAATAATACGCTATTGTTATTATGATGACAATGGAAATTGCATAGAAAGAATTAGAAACTGTGTTGTATAAATATTTGTAATATTGTGTATCTTATTCACTTTTTTCATTTGTATGGTATCAGAGTAATATGACAGGTATACTACTATTTATGAACATATTTCAATACACATAAATGCTATCAGTATATATATAAACATATTATCTTTTTTACACCAAAGAATCAACTTTTAAATATAAATTATATTTTTCACAATATGTACACAAAGCAATAAATTTAAAAAAGAAAAGACACAAAACAAAGCATTATGTATCTTAAATAACTAATTGCACCTGTCAAAGTTTTCCAATACTTTCCAAACATTTGCACAATTTTTTAAAAATAATTTTGTCACCTTTGAAACTTTTAACAAATATACAGAATAATTAATAATACATAATTTCTTAATATACAATTAAGTTTGTGTCTAAAATCATAAAACATAAACTGCTAAAGATTCTGCATATTTTAATTATTGTTGATTTTCATTATTTATTATCATTACTCACATAACATTGAGTAAATATTACTATATGAACATATAATGTGATTGATATGTACATACATTTGCTTTTCAAATAATGCCTACACACACTGTCATACAATTCTGTTTTGTATACTGTAAAATTTGCTAATAAAATAAAAAAGACTTTGATAACAAAATAAAAAAATCATTGCTTTCTCTTTTAAATAAATGTATTGATAAATTGTGACAGTTTAAATGTTCAACAAATTTTATTACAGAAGTGATACAATTTTTTGTTGCAGTGCACTCGTGTATATTTTTGCAGCTCATACATTGGTTTAATAAAACTAATTCTGTGTAACCTGTTTTTCACCTGTTACATTTACATTGGTTCAAAATACTATACAACTTATTCAGTATTTGTAACATAAAATGCTTTGAAATCTTTCTTTTTTAGTACAATATTTATTAAAACGACTGAAATAGTTTACACATCTCTACCACTACTGCTAATCAATTACTTGGATGAAGATGCTATATGCCTCAAAAAAATGCACTGATATTACAAAGGCAGTTTAAATTATGATAAAATTTTCCTTTCATTCTTCTTATTTTTTACTTTTTTTTAATTTATAAATTGTAATTCCATACATACAGAAAATGTGAAATATATTTCACTATTCCAAAGAATTGCTTTTGCATCATTTGCACATTTTATAGAAAATACAGTAACAATATTTGAACTTCTACTTTATATGTCTTCCATGTAATTGTCAGATCTTGTAAATAATTAATAAAGCAAAATAAGAGCAGTTCGTAATTATTTTCAACACAATTTAGCTCTTAATCTTCTGCTATTTATAAAGAAAAACTTATAGAAAATGTAAAAATTTATGAACTTCTCAGAATTTCTTGTTTAATGATACATTTTCTTCCTTCTTGTTCTTATTTCAATATCATCCACTAGTTTATGATGTATTATAGCAAATTTCTTGTTTAGATGCATTTAGTACATATTGATCATGTCAATTATAACAATTTTTTAATCTACTTTTTTGGTATCTGTTCATCAACAAAATTTAAGTAACTGGAACCAACCTTAATAAATGCAAGCCCAGAACTAATACCAATTATTGTACATAATGTTGGATTTGGTGGTACAATAGATCGGAGTACTGCCCATACTAAGACTGATCCAAAGCTCAGCAATATAGAACCAGCAGTACTATAAGAATTGTAAAGAATTTATTAATACAATAAATTAAACAAAATTTCAAAATCTCATACCTATACATGATTTTCACACTTGTGGGGGCACTTTTCATGTGATCACGAGTGAATATATAGGTACCAGTTCCAAGAAGGGCACTCCCCAATAAGAAGTTTGTAATATCTTTCTTTGGAAAAGCCCTGGAAGTATATAAAAAAAATAATATATAATGCAAAATAACAATAAAAAAATTACTACCGCAATTGAAAGATAATTTATTCTTTATATATGTGCAAACTTGTAAATTACACGTTGTAAATAAGTTATAAGATTTATATCCAACATAATCATCCTCATTAAGAGAAAAAAAAATGAACATTCTGATCAAAATTTGTAAATAATTTTAAAAAATTTCATCGATAAATATTTGTTTCTAAAGATTACGTAACATTCCAAGAATGATGAAATTCTGGTACGTAAGAATAGAGGTTAACATTTAAAAGTAGAATAAGTTCATTGTTATTTTACCTGATGACAAGACTCGGATTCATCACATTAATGGACAATGCAGTGTATGAAGTGACACCGAAAGCGGGAGTATAAAATTTTAGAAGATTACATTTCGTAATCGGTTTTAAACCAAGTTTTTGCAAAATTGTGCCGGTATCCGTGCTTCCTGCAGTAGCCATTGTTAGACTTCAACAAACTGTTATCAATGAACTGCTGACCAAATAAATATGGACGTAACGTAATTTTATAAAACGAATGTTTACACGAATTCAACCAAATGAACAATATCAAGCAGACCAAATTTGATAGGACAAATATAGAAAAATGGATCCTAGCAATGTGTTCGTAAATACATTAATGGTGCGAATCTATGATATGATGTGTTCTAAAATTAAGTTATAAATAAAATCAATTGAATATTAAATACTTTTTGTACTTAAATTTTATTTATTTTAAATGTAATATTTTTTTAATTATATGGTAACATCTTTTTGTTCATATCTTTTATTATCAAATGAAGTTTATGACTTATTATTTAAAATCATATTACGTAAAATATTTTATAAATAATTGTCAATTTTATTTCATTAATTTGAGATATTAAACATGATTGACACATAAGCTTATGTACAGTCATTTTGTATAATTGTACAATTTTCTTTTAAGAATAAGAAAATAATGGTACTGTCCTTTAAATTGTATTTTATATTTTTACTAATTTGATTTATAGTTGTAAGAAGTGTACTGATCAACCTAAAATGACGTATCTTTTTCTCATAGTATTATTTCACAGTTATAAATAAAATGAATATACAATTTGTGTATATACAACTAAACCGTAAATGATAAACGAAAACGTACTCTAATAATTTACTATTTTTCTTGTCTAACTCCAGGAACTAGAGTTAATATTCAAGAATCTTTTATACTAACTATTAATCTTTTTATGGCAGATAATGCTATAATAAACAAGATTTAATACGCTATTTATTTAAGATCATTTTTAAAACTAGGTTAGGAGTTTATAGCTGCACCTAGCCTCGTGTGTGGCAAAGGGTTAAACGGAGTGGTATTACGAATTTCTTTCTCTACGCAATTACAATAAATATCGGCAGTGAGTTCATTCAAGGGAATTTCAGAGTCTGCTTTCGCAGCTTTTACAGCATCATCTACTACTTTTCTTATTTCGTTTTCTATCGCCTGAAAAAAATATAAATGTTTAACAATTTTACATTTTTAATATATAAAGTATATGTTCTATATATTACAAGATATATAAATTCACCTTTATTTCCTCTGGAGTGACAAGATTAGAGTTCAGTACTCGTTCCTTAAAACCAGTAATAGGATCTCTAGTCTGCCTTACTTCTTGGATTTCTTCTCTTGTACGGTAACTTGTACCGGGATCGGACATACTATGTCCACTATATCGATAAGTTACAGTTTCTAAAACAATCGGACCTTTACCAGACGTACAATAATCAATCGCAAATTTGGTAGCTTCTTTGACTGCTAGTACATCCATACCATCCACCTAATAAAATATTGAATCAATGTAATTTACAAAATAATCATAATATAGTAAAAATGGTATTTTTTATTTAAGAACAAACCCAAATTCCAGGAATGTAATCTCCTCTTGTGTAATAGTCTGTACTTGCAGAAGCACGATCAACGCTAGTACCCATACCATATCCATTGTTTTCACAAACAAAAATACAGGGAACATCCCACAATTTTGCCATATTATATACTTCAAATACTTGTCCTTGATTAGCTGCACCATCTCCATAGAGTGTAACGCACACACCCCCATTGTTCATATATTTATGAGCAAAGGCAATTCCTACTCCTAATGGTACCTATAAATTTGTTTTGTCTTACCCATAGTTGATTTAATAATTTAACAATTAGTACTCACTTGAGCCCCAACAATACCATTTCCACCATAAAAGTTTTTGGAATACATGTGCATAGAACCACCTTTACCCTTTGCATTTCCTCCTTTTCTACCAGTTAATTCAGCTAAAACACCAAATGGTTCTATTCCCATTAAATAGGTCCATCCATGAGCTCTGTAAGCTGTAATTACAGAATCTTGTGGCCGAAGAGCTGATCTTATTCCAACTGCACAAGCTTCCTAATAGAAGATTAAAAAGCTTTTACTAATAGAATCTTTTATTGAATAGATTGTAAAGAATATAACATGATTCTTACTTGACCAGAGTACAAATGACAAAAGCCTCTGACAATTTTTTCCTTATAGAGATTTCCAGCAGCTGTTTCCATACGGCGGATTGTATGTAGTTTTTTATACAGCTCTATTGCTTCATCTTTGGTAATAGTGACTTTAGTAGGGGGTCCACTATCCAATTTGTGTAATCGAAAGGGTTTCATTTCAAATGAAGCTTCTGTAGCATAATTATTCTTTTTGTTGAAGAAATATGATACCACCTACAAATACATAATATACATATATTTCTTATACATAATTTTATAAAATAATATACAACATCCATATTATAAGTTATTTTAATTTGTAAAAATAATCAAATAGAATAAAATAGCACAAAAGGAAATGTAACAAGTGTAGAAAATGTAAAGGAACATTTGCAAAGCCACATAAAATTCGAAAAATGCACAATTTTGGTGTCATTCTAAATCTACCTACATTGTGAATGAGTGTACTTACAGAGAAATTAAGGAAAAAAGTATGAAAAAGAAGCAGGAAAAATTAAGTATTACAATAAACAAGAAAATTGATTATCAATGATAATAAACACATGAATAGATCTATACGAGAATAATTACCTCGTTCCAACTGCCAAACTGGTAAGACACCAGGAGAAGATATAAAAAAAAGAAAAGAACGAATGTTCAATCGTAAGACTTAAGCAAAAATCGTACGATTAGAAATTATAACAAGACCCTGGCATGGAACGTGTTGGCAAATAGCTAGTTTAGAGGTCATTTATCGTTCGGTCATGTACTCACGTTTCGTTTCGATGTTTGGACACCTATGTTTCTGATGCAGTTAGGTATCATTTTTAAGTTATTTTTCAGTTAATCGTGCTTAAGATCAAATAATTTAACGAAGAATCGAAGTTAATACACAAATTGAATCTAACAAGAACGGAACATTCATATGGCGCGGACGGTATCGTAAGATCTGGTTCGTAAACGTCACAGGTTGATCCGTGTCCCCACCACAATCATCATTAAAAATGTTGGATGATATGACGTAATGAGTCGTTCAGAATGCAGATAAAATTGAATTAAAAATGATAGACGTGCGCAGACCACGTGTAAAAATAAAATATGTTAATAATAGAAAAATCTACTTAAACATTATATAATATCATTGAGTCATTAATTACATTTTATGAATACATATATGTTAAAGTTATTGAGTTACAACAATGATAAACAGATTAAATAATTTATTCTAAAAATAATGTTTCAATGTAGAAATTTATTTTTGTAGACATATAATTAACACGTTTGCTTATAGAAAGTGTATATAAACAGTAAGAGAAATGACTTTTCAAGGTAACCTTTACAGTTAAGAATAGTTGTGCGATCAGCTGATTCTTATCAGATGTTTCCTGAAACACGTGGATGTTAGATAATAATTTTACATTTGTTTCTACCATTTTTCAAAATAATAACTGAAATATAATATATCAACTTTTTGATACGCTTTAAACATTTTATGATATAAAGAAAGATGCATATCAAATATAATTTTATTAAACTTAGAATTATATATTCTTATCGTGAAATGTGAGTCATTATCGGTATGATGCTGCCATACTGTGGTCATTTATAAAACTTAGAAAGCCGCTATAAAACTTTCAAATTCAGCAAAAAGATACGAAGTGAAAAAACAACTTATAATTCATTAAAATAGTAAAAAAGGACCATATTTTTTTATATTCAAAATGTGAGAAAATTTTGATTTTTAATATTTTATAAAATTAATATAAATACATCATTACAAAATCATCTACTTCTACACTTATTACAAAAATTTGTTTACATAGAGTTAACAAAATCCTTACAAGATGTTTAAGAAGATAGAGAACTATTTTACAAAATTATTTTTTAAATACAGTGGTGCCTGTTTAAATATCCACGATCTATCACCTTAATGGAAAAGAATGCATAAAATATAATTTTTCATTTTTGTTTATTTATGTATGGCAGTGTGAGGCACAATCGTTCAATTTCTGAAATAAACCTCACTCCTTAAATATCCATACTCGATCCTGGTTAGTGGACATTTAAGCTGACACCACTGTATCTATAAAAATTTAAAAAATTTGTGTGTTACTTCTTTTTCTTTGTTAACGTAAAAGCATTATTTTATGCGGGATTTTGTACTACGGTAGCGTTCGCGATACATGATGGCGTGAATTGTACATAGCGTATAGTATTTTTTATATTGATATACGTCGAAGAAATGGTAATGACAATACCAAAAAACACAATTAAATAACCGAACCAATCATTCCATCTTCGACAATTATAACGTATCACTGATTTCGAAATCGGTTCTTTAGGAAACCCAGCTCTTTTATAAACGCTCAAAGGTTGACTAGCATCTACAAATACTGGTCCGCTATCGTGAATTCTTTTTGTCATTAAAAATTCCTCAGTGACTTGTCCAGAGTCTATAGGACTATTTTCATAATCCATAATTTCATCGAATTCATCTTCCAACTCGTCATAATAAACATACGAATATCGATGATATTCAGTTTTGGGTACACTTAAGACACCATAATAAATTGATCTGGAATGAATTCTTGGATCAGTAGACATGCCTTCACTACTTTGACGTCTCTCAGAACCTGAGTACACTTCAGGAGTTAAAGGTCGCATAGATCTTGCTTTCAGGGCAACTGCTTTTGAATATACCAAAGGTGGTAATACAAAGACTAATGGACCAGTTAAAGATCCCCCAATCAGTGCCATCACAATGTCAAATCTTGGTACAGATTCTCCTACAACTACACCAAGAAACACAATAGCTGATCTTATAGCACATCGTTTCCATCCAAATTCTGTGATAAGAATATGTATCATGTAAACCACATATCTTGAAATTATAATTCTTAAATTCCTATTATATTAATGATTTCTTACTTCTTTTGATGTTACATTGGTCCTCCAAATCTTGGAAAAGAGCTGAATGACCGAGAGCACTAGAAAGACATAATTGGAGAGCTGCAACAAGAACTGCAGCACTTACTGCAAAACTTCCTGGAACTATTTGCAGGACGTTAGCTGTTGTACTACCTCCATATTTCCAGACAACCAAAGTAGTAGTAATAACAAATAGTGAACCACTAACTATAGTGAATAATGTTGTTAATTATAATTCTGACAAATTATGACGCAATGCTTTAATTGTATTAATGATTTACCTAAGAAAGAAATTACAACTGCTTTGTTAATATCTTGAGGTCGACGCATATCCACTTGCACAGTCATTAATGTTGGATGTATGTCAAATTGAAATGCTAACATCCCATACCTGAAAGACGATTTCAGGATAAATATTTAGTGAAATGAAATTATTGATAAATAAGCTTACCCAGAAATAAACTTGTCCCAAGAGGGAGAAGTAGATATTGGAGTAACATTAAGTTCTCGATTATCAGTAATTATACACCACCATATTAATAATGCTGTCAGTACAACTGTTGTGCAGGAGAATAAAGCCAATATTCTGCAAATATTTATTAAATGTAAATAGATGATATTTGTGATTTATGAAATATAATATTAATGGGATTTTAATAAAAATTACTTCATATCACGAGGGCTGGCGAGCCATAAAATTGGGCATAAAAGAACACCTACGACTAAAAGCCAATAGCAAAAAGATAGGTCAAATCGTTGTCCCGAAATTTTCAGTCCAAAAATTTGTAAGTTCTGCGAAGCTAACATTTATAATTAAAAAATATATAAATCAATTATTTTTTACTTAAAACAGCATTCAAACTTACCAACCAATAAATTAGGTATACTACATCCAAAAACCGTAAAATCTAGAATTATAGTGACCAAGGTTCTTGCTCGAGGACCTAAAGTTAATTCGGTTACAGCCGCAAGAGGATTTCTGTAAAATTAATTCAGCCAAAAGTTTACTAACTATAATGTATACAAAATTAAAGTATAAAAATCGATCTTACCGATTTTTTCTCAAAATTTGCGGATCTAAAGTAGTTGCGATAATCCATGATTTACCGAGAAGAATAGCGGTATAAATTTGCAAAGCTAGTACAACAAGTACCAACGGAATCCCATACAATCCTAAAATAACGTAATACGCGTTTTTCTTTTTTATTAATAAAAATTCATAGCTAAACTGATAGCTAAAGAGGCGATCATAATAATCTACAACACGTTAGCAAGAACTGTTGGTTGTTTAAAATGGAGTGAATAACGAAAAAAAATTTACTGAAGATTTACAATCTTTTCCTCAATGATACCCTACTTATATTATGCAAGAAAGCAAAAAATATGACGAAAAGAAAAGAGATAAAGAATACTAAAGACACAGAGAAACTTACCACATTGCACAATTGAACGTGGTAGTGCAATAATCGGAAAAACGCCGAATATGTCGATAACACATAATGTAGCAAACAAAAGTGACAAATCCGAATTGATGTCTTTGAAAATAAGCGGTAGTCTCTCACGATTCATGACTGTGAATAATTTGTACTGTTTAACATCAGTGCATGTACACTGTAAACCAGTTTTGTGTCTGCGGTAGCGAGTACGATACCAAGTAACATGATACTCTATTGAACGAAAATGGCTTACGTAAACACAGTTATAGTAACGAAGGAAGACCCACAATGTGTTAGCGTTTCTACCTTTAAAACTACAAACAAATATGTGATATGAGAATATAATATGAACCGTTGCGATCCATGTTGTATATGAAATTCAATTATAAGTAATACATTTGACACGGTACATGAGTTTTATAATAGAAAATATATCTTTTGAACAGTGTCAATAAATTCTTCATTTGTGTACGAAATGAATTCATTGTTTAGTCTTGCTGAGCATATAATAATAGATATCTCCTTATTATTAATATCACAAGAGCACATTGACCTCTTTGTGAACTATTTCTGTATTACTATTTACTACCATTTCTATTATTATTTCATACTGATACGGTCAAAACTTGATTAAAGGTCCAGTTTGTTTAAGAAAAGATAAAAATATCTTTCGATTTATGATCGTATCAGTAACCACGCAAAGATTAAAAAATTCATACATAAATTTATATCTTAAGTATATATATGAATAGTTAAAAAGTCGAGGATTCAAAAACAGTAATTACATTTAAAATGATCGTATTTATACCATAGTCCATAGTAAATATTTAATAACATAAAAAAAGAACCGTACAGATACGTGTAATACTTCTTAATCATCTGTTTCATAGGCGGGCGATGCTGGAGAATACGTAGGACTTGTCGGTGAGTATCCCGGCACTGGTGGTGAGTACGTTGGACTTGTTGGTGAATAACTTGGGCTAGTCGGTGTATACGTTGGACTGGTGGGCGAATATTTGGTACTTGATGGCGAATATTGCGGACTTGTAGGTGAATACGTTGGACTAGTAGGAGAATAATTCGGACTACTAGGTGAATATCTTGTACTTCCTGACGCAGTGTGTTGCGGTGAACTGGGCGAGTACGATGGACTCGACGGTGAATATGTTGGACTTGTTGGAGAATATGTTGGACTTGCTGGCGTATATTGCGGCGAAGTTCCAGCAAACGATGGTGACGTAGGCGAATATGATGGGCTTGTTGGAGAATATTTTGGACTGCTCGGTGAGTAACTTGGACTAGCTGGCGAATATTGTGGGGAACTTGGCGAATAACTTGGACTCGTTGGAGAATAAGACGGTGAAGCAGGTGTGTAATTTGGCGAACTCGGTGAGTAGCTTGGACTGGTTGGCGAGTAGCTCGGACTCGTTGGTGAATAGCTTGGTGACGCTGGCGAGTACGATGGGCTTGTTGGTGAATAACTTGGTGACGTTGGTGAATAACTTGGACTCGTTGGAGAGTAACTTGGACTTGTCGGTGAGTAACTTGGACTTGTTGGTGAGTAACTTGGACTTGTTGGTGAATAGCTTGGACTAGTTGGTGAATAACTTGGACTTGTTGGTGAATAACTTGGCGATGTTGGCGAGTAACTCGGACTTGTTGGAGAATAACTTGGTGATGTTGGTGAGTAGCTTGGACTTGTTGGTGAGTAGCTCGGACTCGTTGGTGAGTAGTTTGGACTGGTAGGTGAGTAGGTGGGACTTGTTGGCGAGTAATTAGGACTCGATGGTGTTATACTTGGCGATGTTGGCAAATAAGCGGGAGATGTAGGTGAATAACTTGGTGAAGCGCCACCCGCTGGTGACATTGGATATGGACTCATACTGGGTCCTGGACTTCCTGGACTTCCAGGTTGTGGTGAGTATGCAGAGTAAGCGGGAGAAAGTCCTGATGCATCTGATGCTCCTGATGGTGAGAAGCATGCCCCTCCAGGTGTCATACCACTACCCAAAGCTATAAAAAAGAAAACAAATGTTTGTAATGAACAAGTAGTATTACAAAATTTCAATATTAGAACGACATAAAATCACAAAAAATATTCGTACCAGGTGACATACTTGAGGCGCCATAACCAGGTGTAGCACCCATCCAAGGTGTCATTTGAGGACTCATACTTGGTGTAGCAACACTACCAAAGAACATTCCAGCAGGTCCCATCATACCACCACCTATTGCCATTGGTATTTCAATGCCAGCTTTACATTTTTCAGCATCCAATAGCAGATCAAAACATCCTAAATTTGAAATAAAATTAAACTTATATACTGTTATCCTTGCAATTTCACACTTATTTCCTAAATTCATCAACAAAATATAACAATACCTGTTCCTATACGTGGAAGTTGTCCCATAATAATATTTTCAGATACTCCTCTCATTGGATCTACTTCTGCATGAGATGCTGCATCTAACAGAACGTCTACTGTTTCTTCGAAGGAACATCTGAAGTAAAATAAATTATGAAGATTATAGGCAATTACGATTTTCTCATCTTTTACTTACCTCATAAGAGCACCAGTGTCTTGTCTATTAATTCCATGACGTGTTATAGCCATCAAGTGTCCTTTGGCAGTCATTACATCACAAAGTAAAGCAAGATGACGATAATTTACGTAAAGACCGTAAAATTGCAAAACGGCGTTCATTTCTTTCTCTACCGACTTTCTTACGGCTTCTATACCTAATACTTGGAATATTTCACAAATATCATTACTAAATGTTCTAACTGGATCAACATCTCTTTCGCTCAAGACTTTCATCAAACTTGTACCGTCCGTTTCCAATAACCATTCGGCTATTGCTTTAAATTCACCAGTTTCTGTAATAACTATACGTTTTTTGGCATCAGTTTGAGGCAAATGCATATACACTTTTCCTATTGCTTCAATACCCTGCAAACAACAGTAATAAATTAAGTAACATTTTAATTATTTTATAATTATATTTGATTTCAATATAAAATTAATAGAAGACATACCTGTAATGTCATGTCACTGAGCATATTTGCTTCAATACATCGAAGGAACATATCATCCTCCATTTTATCTACAGTCTCTTCCTCGCTATCTTGGAATTTGTTATCATCACTGTTCATTATTCTAATTCGTAGAACTAACTTTTCAGCGTTATCATCGTTAAAGATACAGTTTAGATCATCACCAAAACCGGCATTAATTTTTTCCGCAATTTGTTCCATAGTTAATTTCTTATCGGTCATCCTCTTACGATCTAACTCAATTCGAAGTAACCATGGTGATATTTTATTAGGGTCGAAATCGGGCATTTCGTAATAAACGTTAACAAATTCTTGGTCCTCCGCAATTACGGTATTTTGTGGATCTGGGTCATAATAAATTGCAGTGTTTGCTGTAACTTTTCTCAATGTAGTATGTTCCAATCGACAAAGTACATTTTTTGCCTTTTCAGCATCCCTTGCTGCAGCTCCAGTCAAAAACACCGTCAACGATGGAGCCTTAGGTTTTTTACTGATATTTATAATTTCTTTTAATCTGGGTACACCAAGCGTTACGTTCTTTGATGATACACCAGCGAAATGGAAAGTATTCAATGTCATCTGAGTTGCAGGTTCACCAAGTGATTGAGCAGCTAAAGCGCCTACCATTTCTCCAGGCGATACCTACATAAAGGAAAATTATAAAATTGAATTAAAATTGATCTTAAAATCTTAAATTTTAGTTTAAATTTCAACTTTTATATCGGGAGTGCTATATAATTTGTATTTTAATGTATTTTTTACATTAATACATAATTTATTGTTCACAAACCTGTGCTTGCTGGAATCTAGTTTCAATTTCTCCAATGAGCCATTCAAAAGCTTCACTGGATAATCGAAATTCTTCAGAAACACATTTTGTACACAAAGTAGATCTTACTAAACATTGGAATAGTAATGTAGCATTTTCGTTAGCCTGTTTGCTAAGTCTATCATCTCCAGCCACAATGATACATTTATCCAAAAGATCTTTCACACCTACAAATAAAAACATTTTAACATTAATATAATTAACAGTAACTAACACTTGTGTTTGATATAAAATTATTGAATTATATACATACCCTGTATAACTCTCATAGGACTAAGATCGGTGGGTGCACGCTTATTTATATGGAAAATTTTTTGTACATTCCAAATCATTCTTTGTAGATTACAAGGTAATACAACTTTCGATTCTCCACTAGGAAATATTTCTCTAAGTACAGCACGATCCTTATTCAACTGTTCCCACTCTCTTTCCAATTCGGATATTACTTCACCCGATCCCATCATTTCTCTAACGATATCTTCGTTGAAAATGCGGCGAAGATATCGTTCATTAGTGGGATCAAACTTGAATTTCTTTTCAAATGCTTTGTTGCTTAATTTAATCGTAGGCAAATTCTGAAATTCGACGGTTTCACCACATAAACCGTCTTCCCCATAACGCAATTGAATGAGCTGTCCTACAGAGTTTCGAACTGTTCCATCATAATGTACCATAACAGACTCCATAGCCTTTATTAAACGACGTTGAATGTAACCAGTTTCTGCAGTTTTTACGGCAGTATCGATAAGACCCTCACGACCTCCCATAGCGTGAAAATAAAATTCAGATGGAGTCAAACCAGCAAGATACGAGTTCTCGACGAATCCTCTGGATTCAGGACCATAATCATCCTTAATAAAATGTGGCAATGTTCTTTTACGGAAACCAAACGGAATACGTTTACCTTCTACGTTTTGTTGTCCGACGCAAGCAATAACCTGAGAGATATTAATGTTAGAGCCTTTTGATCCTGATACTACCATAGCTTTGAGATTGTTGTACTCTGTTAATGATTTTTTAGCAGAACCACCAGTCTTATCACGAGCGTCGTTCAAAATTCTATTTACTTGATTTTCAAAAGTTTGTCTTAAAGTATTACCAGGTGTAGGTTCCAATTCCATATTGTGTGCTTTTTGAATGACTTCTATCACGTCTTCTTTGGCCTTTTTTATGGCTTTCTGAATTTCTAGATAAGTCTGTGGATCAGCAATGGTATCTCCAATACCAATTGAATGTCCTTCTAACAGCAACCAATTATTAATTACAGTTTGAATGTTCCCATAAAATCTTCCACAAACTTCATGTCCTAATTCCAACATACAAATATGAAGTAGAGATCCAGCAGATGTACCCAATGTCTTTTTACAAAGTATACCCATAACAAGTTCTCCATGTTCTACCATAACTTTAGTATCACCAGGAGAAATCCATTTATATGGACCATCATCTTCTTCATCTGGATGTGTACTGTGTGTTCTTATCATATTTACATTGCCTGGTATAATTAAGGAAAATATTTGTTTACCCGTCCATAGAGGTTTTGGTTTCAATATACAGGGTTGTGGCATTTTGCCATCCCAACTGGGTAAAAACATGAGAATATTCATCATTTGTTCTTTTTCAATAAAAACGTCTCTTTTGGTCATTTTTCTAACAGCAGTAAGTGTGTCCTGTACAATACCCATAACTGGTTTATTAGCTTGTGGTGTAATAATTTGACGCGGTGTTACATGAATATTTTCTACTTCCGCTCGAGTCTCCATCGATTGCGGTACATGCAAATTCATTTCATCTCCGTCAAAATCAGCGTTATATGGTGATGTACAACTAAGATTCATACGGAATGTACTCCATGGTAAAACTTTCACTCTGTGACCCATCATACTCATCTTGTGCAGAGTTGGTTGACGATTGAAAATTACCAGATCACCATCTCTAATATGACGTTCTACTCTATAACCACATTGTAAATGTAGATCGGACGGTTTTGGATGGAACCTTAAATCGATTCTCTCTCCATTATCTCTGACAATATACTTAGCGCCTGGATATTGTGAATTACCACGTCTAACGAGTTCTTGCATTTTATCGATATTAAAAGGCGTTACAATTTCAGGAAATGTTAAATTCTGAGCAATGCTTCGAGGCACACCAACCTGATCGATCCGCAAATTGGGATCAGGAGTAATTACGGTACGAGCAGAGAAGTCGACACGTTTACCCATTAAATTTCCTCTTATCCTACCTTCTTTTCCTTTCAGTCTCGCCTTTATAGCTTTTAACGGTTTACCAGATTTCTGCATAGCTCTTGGCATACCAGGCATATCATTATCAACTAACGTTGCTACATGAAATTGTAACATTTTTATATTTTCCGATATCACGTGTGCTGCTGCTCCAGCTTGTTCATTTCTAATTAATTCATTATTTGCTTTTATAATATCAGCAAGTTTGTGTGTTAAATCATCTTGATTCTTGGCAGAACCATACATAATAACTGCTGGTCTAACTGATAAGGGTGGAACAGGTAAAACAGTTACAACCATCCAATCTGGTCGTGCAAATTTCGGATCCATACCGAGGATAAATGATTCTTCATCTGTAATATGCTTCAAAATTTCCCAGGCCCTTTCTGCAGTGAGTGCCATTTTTTTTTCTTGTGAATCTTCATTTACATGTGTCCATTCAGCAGTTACATCTAAACCAGATCTTCGAAGGTTTGGTTGATATCTACCACATCCACCATGCCCAGGTTTCCTTTCTGTAGATTGTGGTTCCTGATTTTCTTTATTAATGTCCATCTCATCACCACCCTCACAAATGTTTTTACTTTTACATAAATCATAAACAAATGTAAGACGTTTTCGTGGCTGGCCTTTAGTTTTCATAACAATTTCTTTAATTTTTGGATTATGCTGTAATTTAAAAGATAATTTAGAATTAATCACAGAATTATAACTGTGTGAACCAAAATTTAACTAGTATTAGTCTTTACTTACAGGACTAACAAGAAGTTTTGAACAATAAAAACATACACATCTCAAGATTTTTATTGTTTTTGTTATAAAACCAACATGAAAAACTGGTTTTGCTAAATCTATATGACCAAAATGTCCTGGACATTCTGTCATATTACCAGCACAAGTCTGACATCTAGAATTTCTATCAATAACACCTTGTCTAGGGTCCATAAGTCCACCAAGTTTGGGGCGACCACCTTCCATAGTTTCTGGAAATCGAATGCCGCCATCTGTGACTGACATTCGACGCTATACAAAATATTATACATAATTACATATGTTTACATAAATTTCTTGTATGTAAGGAACTACAATAATAATTTTTTAATAAATAATATTAAATAATTTTAGCAATATAATAGAAATTAAATATACAACAAATTTATTCAAAATAGTATAACATCTTAAGTCCTATATTTAGTATATTGTGTAAAACAAATACATATGATACAGGGGTATAATTATTAAAGGAATAGCAGGACAGCAAAAGTAATAAAGGAATCGAACAACTATGTATTTGTCAACATAAACTAACAATATTTCCGTTTATTGTCAAAATTATGTCATTTTACAAAGTATGTAACTTATCCTCAATCTGATCAATTTTATTGTCTACTAATACTTAAATTCATACACTAACATTGGAAAGAAGAATTTTTAAACTTTTCCTTTATTGAAACAATTACCATAATTTAATTTTTAAAAAAAGCTAGTAAATTATACTATAAATGGAATTTAAAATAAACCATAGAATTTGTACGATAAATCACATTTATTGTATATATTTTATAATTTTGAGTTGCATTTCTCTACAAACACAATGATACATCGTGGAAAATCACACGCACAACTGTTCAGAAGTAACATTGAATACTCTGTGTGATAAGGTTTCATACAATATTGACTTATGACGAAATAGTTTTAAATATCACGGAAAAAATATATTTCACAAAATCACTCGATTACAAATAACGAACTTACTATCTCATCGGGAGAAAGAATGCCGAATTGGACCCTTTTTACGGTTCGCAGAGGCGCTTTGGAGTCAGACGTGGCCATTTTGCAACGAGCACGTAGAACTTCTCCCGCAGCCTTCTGCGTCACGACTCCCTCTAACCGTTCTTTCCCGATGGATGCATCACCCTTCCTTAACAATTTCGTGTTGGTACTTTTTTACTTATTTATTTGTGAGTTCCAAAATGCATTACATTTGTACCTTAAGAAACATTTCCATTTTTAATTTTTAATATTAAACACAGATAGTATGACTGTGGATATTTAGTGTCGATTCTTATCTAAATGAATGTTGTTTAATAATGTAAATTAATATTAAGAAATTTATTTAAAAAAAATTGTGGAATTTTTTAATTTTTTAATATAATTAAAATTCTTTTTCAACCTAAAAAATAACTCATAGTCTCTACTAATTTTCTATATGTTATTATAGATTTAATAAATATTCCACAACACTAAAATGATCTTATTGGTTAAAATGTGAAAAATTGTATTTAGAGACGTAGGTGAGTGTGAAGCATTCCATGTTTGCTATCGCCATTGAATAATAAACATTAATGTCCGCTATGTGTTGTTGAATCAATTATTATTGATGCAAATTATAATCTTTATTGACGCGTATGCATTGTTTGTCATAAGCTTAAGTATCAATTCAAAGTGTGTATAACATAAAATAATTAAAAATGGCTACATCCAAAACAACGAATATGTATAATAGACAAAATTGGGAAGATGCTGTAAGTAAAATTAAATGTATAACATGATCATGAAATAAATAAATTTGTGTTTATTTTTTTTCTTTTAGGAATTCCCAATATTATGTCAAACTTGTTTAGGTGACAACCCATATATTCGTATGGTAAGTTAATCTTATGAATATATAAATTAATCTTGATTTTTTTAAAATATATTTTCAACAATTTAAAAAATAAATTGTATTTTCAGACAAAAGAAAGGTATGGAAAAGAATGTAAAATATGTATGCGCCCATTTACAGTATTTAGGTGGTGTCCTGGTGCAAGGATGAGATTTAAAAAGACGGAAGTTTGTCAAACTTGTAGTCGCTTAAAAAATGTTTGTCAAACATGTTTACTTGATTTAGAGTATGGTTTACCAATACAAGTTCGTGATGCAGCACTTAAAATCAAAGATGATTTGCCTAGATCAGATGTAAACAAGGAATATTATGTACAAAATATAGATAGTGAAATTGGTAAAATAGATCCTACATCACCAGCAGGTGCTGTTGGTAAATCTGCAGCTGCTAGTGACTTATTGATGAAACTAGCAAGGACTAGTCCTTATTATAAAAGAAATAGACCGCACATTTGCTCCTTTTGGGTTAAAGGAGAATGTAAAAGAGGAGAAGAATGCCCATACCGTCATGAAAAACCAACTGATCCAGATGATCCATTAGCTGATCAAAATATCAAAGATCGTTATTATGGAGTTAATGATCCTGTTGCTGATAAATTAATGCGCAGAGCTGCTGCTATGCCCAAACTTGATCCACCAGAAGATAAATCTATTACAACTTTATATGTTGGTAATTTAGGAGATGTCTTAACAGAAAAACAGTTACGTGACCATTTCTATCAATATGGTGAAATACGTTCTGTAACTATGGTGCCTCGTCAGCAGTGTGCTTTTATTCAGTACACACAAAGAAGCGCTGCTGAGGCAGCAGCAGAGAGAACGTTTAACAAATTGATATTAGGGGGACGAAGATTAACAATTAAGTGGGGACGTTCACAAGGAAGACAAACAGTATCCGCAGCAGAAGCAACTAGAGAAATCTTGGAACCTGTACCAGGTTTACCTGGTGCTCTACCACCACCACCAGAAAGTATGGGAAATAATTTTTTCAATTTGCAAACTACTCCTGGTATGATGCCTCCAATGATGATTCCACCTCCCCCAGTTGCTCCTCAATTTATGTTCCCACCTCAAATGGCAGCTGCCACTGCAACACCTATTTTTCCTCCTGGAACAACTCCAATACATTACCCAAGTCAAGATCCATCAAGAATGGGTGCATCTCAAGGCATAGGGAAGCCTTGGCCTGAGGAATAATAATAAAGATGTTTACATTTTTATTAATTGTAATTATAACAAAAAAATGTATGCAAAAGTAAATATATGTTTTTGATTTTGTTTAAACTATTCATGCTAAAATAACTTGTATTTTCTTAAATAAGTTACCATTTATGCCTGTACACATAAGTTATATAACTTATAAAGTGATTGAAATTAAACCGCGTAGCTGTTAAAAAACATTACATCATAATGTTTTACTTTCGGATTTTGAATTACATGATTCATTTGAACAGCCTTTACAACAAACAGTTGCCCATTTCAATGAAGACTTTAGGAATGTAATCATAAAGACGCCATCTACTGTGATAGTGGACAAATATTCTTAACAGCTAGCGCGTATTAGCCGCCGCTGTGAGTGTCATCATCGTATTTTAATACGTGTCCACTGGTGCCTGTCCGTCCGGTGTTTCTGCTACGTAAATTTTATTCCGTGAATCTATGGAGTGTTTTTATCATCAGATATCTTTGAATTTCAGTCTGTATTAGCATAAGGCGCCTAGTGCGCCTTCCCGTCACGATGAACATGTGTCGGGCTCGATTGTTATTCCACTTTCTGGCACTTAGCCTACTCCCCTTTGCCTGTTCCGACGAGCATACTCACATAGTAAGTATTTAGAAATGACATATTTTCAAAATGTCAAAATTGCAAGTTTATCGTATACATATCCTTGTTAACTTTACAACATGTACTTTTTATGTTCTCATGCTGCAATTTATTCTTTCGTCATCTTACCAGGGGGGGGTGGATGTATCATTTATTGTAATATGTAAATTTTTATTTACACTGTTTTTTTTGGTAATAGGAGATTCTCACCTATTATCTATTTAAAAATAATACATTACAAAGTTTAATATATATAATATATAATACATGTGTATAATATATATTATAAACACACACACACATATATATATATATAATATGCACATGCATATGATATACACATATAATACACATATGTATATATTATAAATAATACAATATGTATATATTATAAAGTGATATTTAATTGTTCCTTAAAAATTAATGTTTTACTCTCGTGTATTATATATATTAAGTATATTATATTACATATGTTAAAAATATATTAATTAATATATTTTTTGTTATTAGTATGAAGATAATGATGAAGTTGTACTATGGATGAGTACAGTTGGACCATATCATAATCGCCAAGAAACATATTCATATTATTCATTACCTTTTTGTATGGGCATGAAAGATGTTATTAATCATTATCACGAAACATTTTCTGAAGCATTACAAGGAATCGAACTTAAATTTAGTGGTTTGGAAATTGAATTTAAAGGTATTTTAAAGATAAAATATTTATCAGTTTATAGTATTGTTAAATATTTACGTTGAAAATAATAATATATATTTGATTACATAATAGCTGATACTGTAAAGATGGATTATTGTCAGATAAGATTAACAGAAGAAAATGAGAAAGCTTTTATATATGCAGTTAAGAATCAATATTGGTATAAAATGTATATGGACGACCTACCAATATGGGGTAAAATCAATGTTTTACATTTTCTAGTATTTAAGTGTTTTGATATTATATTATTTGATTGATATAATATTCAGGTGTTGTGGGAGAGCCAGAAGAAAATAACGGAATTGTATCTTATTATATTTGGACACACAAGAAATTTGATATAGGATACAATGGAAAGCAAATAGTAGATGTAAATTTGACCAGTGAAAATAAAGTAAAACTACTACGGGATGCAGCTATCTCTTTCAGTTATGAAGTTAACTGGAAGAAAAGTAATATTAAATTTGAAGACAGGTTTGATAAATATTTAGATCCTAACTTCTTCCAACATAGAGTAAGTATCATGTTAGTAAAAAATATGATTTTTAAATTAAAAATTATATATTTATATAAAAAGAATTATTATTCTTTCTTTTTCAGATTCATTGGTTCAGTATTTTTAATAGTTTTTTGATGGTAATCTTTCTTGTTGGATTAGTTTCAATGATTTTAATGCGTACATTAAAGAAAGATTATGCTAGATATAGCAGGGACGAAGAGATGGATGATATGGAAAGAGATTTAGGAGATGAATATGGATGGAAACAAGTTCATGGAGATGTATTTAGACCAGCTAGTCATGCAATGCTTTTCTCAGCTCTTATAGGCGCAGGCTATCAAGTACTTATTTTAATAATTCAAAGTTTATCACACTACTATCAATAATAAACTATTAATAATAATTATACTAATATTACTACTAACTATTATTATTACTAATTAATATTATTATAAATATTGATAACAAACTACACTAATGTTAGCTATAAATTAATGCCCTATTTTAGGTCACTGTGGTTGTACTTAGTGTTATTATTTTTGCTATCCTCGGGGAACTGTACACAGAAAGAGGATCGATGTTATCAACAGCAATTTTTGTATATGCTGCTATGTCTCCTATAAATGGTTATGCTGGAGGAGGTTTATATGCACGTATGGGAGGTCGTATTTGGATCAAACAAATGATTATCAGTGCCTTTATGTTACCTCTTATCGTCTGTGGTACTGCATTCTTCATTAACTTTATTGCAATGTATTATCACGCCAGTCGCGCAATACCATTTGGTTCTATGGTAAGTACTATTCATAATAAATACTTATTTATATGTATATACATATGTTTTCTTCATATACTACCAAGAAAATCTTAATTACAGGTGGCAGTTACGTGTATTTGCATATTTGTTATATTACCACTAACATTAGTGGGGACTGTCTTAGGCCGAAACTTAGCTGGAACACCGGACGCACCATGCAGAGTTAATGCAGTACCTCGACCTATTCCTGAAAAAAAATGGTTTATGGAACCATTGGTTATCATAATGCTTGGCGGTATCCTGCCGTTTGGCTCAATATTCATTGAAATGTATGTTTCAACATTTGTATATATTTAAATTGATGTATTTAAGATTACATTTTATTTTATTTTTTTAGGTACTTCATTTTTACATCATTTTGGGCATATAAAATTTATTACGTTTATGGATTTATGTTACTAGTATTCGTTATTCTAATGATAGTGACTGTTTGTGTTACTATCGTATGTACATATTTTTTGCTAAACGCTGAAGATTATCGATGGTAAGCATTATATCACTGATTAATTGCTTATATTGGTAATTAATACATTTTTTATTTATGTATGTTATTCTATTTCATAGGCAGTGGACAAGTTTCTTAGCGGCAGCTTCAACCGCTGGTTATGTTTACGTATATTCTTTTTATTATTTCTTTTTCAAAACTAAGTAAGTTTATAACATGCTTGACTACAGTATATGTTAATAGAATCAATTTATTAAATATCATTTTCTTTTTCAGAATGTATGGTCTATTTCAGACAGCATTTTATTTTGGTTATATGGCATTATTCAGCCTTGCCTTGGGTATAATGTGCGGAACAGTCGGTTATGTTGGTACTAACGTATTTGTACGAAAAATCTATTCTACAGTTAAAATAGACTAAAGCACAATTCTAGTGTAATGTCTACAATCGTGAATTAAATTAAGGATATACAGAGTGAAATCTGCCAGTTTCTGTAATGTAGGACTCTCTTTTTTGGATAATTTAAATTATTTACATTATTCATTATAGCGCGCAAATTCATAATTCATAAATTCATAAAAAGACTAATTGCAATGAAATATAACGTAAATATTTAAAAAGAAATATGTATTTGTTTTATCGTTATATCTTCCCAAAGTATTCATTGAATATTACATTTTACATCTGTTGATGTAATATTATATTTTAATTATAAAAAAAAAAAAAAGAAAAAAAAATAGAAAAGAGAAAGAATTTATTCATTGCAACTTAATTGAAAATGAGTCCTACGGTGGACATTTCACATCTGTGAAACAAATAGTTCACCAATAATTTAATCATATATATTATTCATTTCATGAATCACAATTCGGTATTATACAAAACAATGGCTTCAAGAATTATATAATTTTAGAATTAATATTTTATTCTTAAGCAACTTATAAAACAACCAATTCTTTAACGTTGCTCAATTTTGATAGATTTTATGGGAAACTTGCTGATTATTCATTCTGTTCGGATTTATAGAAAGCTATATAAATTTAAAAATATTAAAATATTTCAATATTTTTCCTGAGTCAGCAAACATAAATGTCTAAATTTTTTGTCAAAAATATGAATATTCCGAAATATCAAAAAATGTCAGTAATTATAACTACAAAATGTAAAAAGTTAAAACTGAAACAAAAAGTACAGATTATTACGTATAAATGTACAGTATGAATTTCCGATACAATTTATTCATAATGTAAAGAATATACTTCAGTTAATTATTACAAATTTTGCTGTGCCACAATTATGTGACTCGGAATTGAAATTTTAGTCATATAATGCTTAATTACCGATGATTCGAGTAACGTTAATTTATAGTTAAACTAAGAGATAGATCAAAGTAAGAATGTGAATAAGAAATTTTTTTACCATTGGCTATGTATTACATGTCACAATGTTTTCTTTGATGTGGATACTTTATATTATAGATTATGAATGCATTTGTAAAATGTAAAATATTGTGAATCTATAACCAGTGGTAAAATAATTTTTTCAATTATGATCCTCGTCACGCGGCTAAATATCTAATTATACATTTAAACGCTGCTGGAAAGAAATATTGTTAAATAAAGCGAAGGGGATTGGAATTTGGAAATCGCAGTGAATGTGTTTATCCTAACGTGATGCATTGTCGAACGATGAATATCTGTGAGAATATTTGAATGGACATAACAATTTGTTGTTAGACGTAGCAGTTCTACAAAATATAAAATTTCTACATACAATAAAAATCTACTTTTATTCATACACAGATCAGTTTTTGTTTAAGTTATAGCTAACTTCATTGTGCAAGAGTACTTTTAGTATGTTTTTAGTAAATACAAGATTAACGTTAAAGTTTAAATGCAAATGTCATTGTTTCCCAACTAAATATCCCGATCCAAATAATTATTTTATCTAAATGTAACATTCTTCTAAAACACTGACTTATTTTTAAAATATGGAACATATTTTTATATTTAAAAATAAATAAAATAAGATTCAGAGAACCGTATCTGTATTTAAAAGTACTACATTATTCAAAAATATTTTATATAAAATATTTACGTGAGGTTGAATATATATTAGAAATATATTAATAATGAAACAAAGAATATAATAATATGGTAATCTATATATGTTATTGAAAGAAATAAAATATTCCGAAGAATATATTTGTTAAATTGATTCTGCTGGTGCCAGTGTGGCACTAAAAGCTGCTCCGTCGTACACTCTGTGGTATTCACGTGTCAAAGCGCACACGTCGACGCAGTTGGATTGTCGGAGCATAGTGTACACACCTGTTTATTGCTCCGAAAACTTTACATACTTTATTATACGTACAGTGACTGAAATAATATTTAAATTATTTATTATTTTATTTCAAGTTTTACCGAAGTAATTTTGGTAAACAAAAAACAATAAAAATGGCACCAAAACAAAGAATGCGTATTGCTAACGAAAGAGCCACAAAAAATATCACACTACGTGGAAATGTTCCCAAGTCATCGGTATGCTATATTTTATTATTCAATAAAATTTATTTAAAACATTATTAATAAAGTAAAATAATTACAATTATATAAAAATAAACAATAGTTAATTTTTGAGGTTATGAACTCTTATGACATTTGTGATAACATTGCTACTTCAAGTTCTATTTTCTGTTATGTATACTTTTGAAGTGACAAAACTTCAAAAAATATTTATGATTTTTTATTTTATAATAATAGTAGAAACAGCAAGTTAACAAACAGATTAATAATTGTAGCCTGTGTAAAATGAATGTTTGTAACAATATCAAAATTAATTATTTAAATAATTTATGTTTTTATTAGAGTGAATACAAACGATAAAATTATGTAAATTTATTTGTTTTGGTAATTGTATCAAATTAGTAACTATATTTAATAATGATGTTGTAAGATATAATGGCATATAATAATAATTATATTATAGAAACCACAAGATGATGGATCACCAGTTGGACCTTGTCTTTTAGCACTCTTTCTCTTTGTTGTATGTGGTTCTGGTAAGTTTTATATTGTTACTTGAATATATATTTTTTAATCAACATGTAATATAAAAAAAATATTTCTTGTTGTAAATTAAAATTTTCTAATTTCCAGCTGTATTCCAAATAATTCAGAGTATTAGAATGGCTTAGGAAAACCAAAAGCATAAAGTTAAAAAGATGTTGCTGTTGCTGTTAATATGAAAAAAAAGTCTACATTTTATTGGTACACAAGCGAGATCAACAGACTGTTTTATTGTATATTATGAAAACATGTAGGCATCACAATGATATTGACACAAAACTGAACTCATATTTCCACTAAATAATCTCCTTCTTTTGCTACAACTCAAAGGAATTATTTATAAAAAGAATTTAGCATTTATAAATATTTTACTTAATTGTATATGTATCAATGAAAGAATATTGTATTTAATATATTTTATTTATATTGCATAAAGTGTTACATAGTAAATATGATTTCTTTTTGTTTTGTAGCTTAACATGGCATTCTTTATTCTCAATCTTATAAAAAACTTAAATTCTTTCATTGATACCTATACATAGTAAATAATTGTATATACATATGATCAATTTATTGTAACAATTCATTAATCAAAGCATTCCACTGTAAGCAGTTGGTAGCTTTTGGTTGTCTATATATTTTAGAGGCCTTAAGAGACATAATAAGTCATTACATGTGTAAAAATATATATTATATATATTGTCAATGTAATTTATCCTAATGAAAGATTTGCTATGGACAATTCTTTGTTTCTTTTAATAAATTATATTATGAATAAACATTCTCTTGCATAAGCGAGATAATTTATATTTATCTTATGATCCTTATGTGAAAAATTTAATGGAAACATCTATATTTGAATTTATTATGTGCAAACATAATAAACATAAGTAATAGATATGTATAATAGTAATAAAACACTACTTACTAAGAATTTTATTTTATACCCAAAAGATTTTAGTAATTTAAGATTTCAGTATGACCAATTTTCCCTAGCTTTGCTTAGAGATTGTTATTTAAATTAAACGGAAAGTTCACGAGAACGAATTTAGAAAGATTTTTTGAAGACGAATTCGGAAGCATTAATAATTTATTTTCTTTACATACAAAATATTGTTTTGATCATTTTAACTTTGTTTTTCATATAAATTTTTATATATGGCTAACATATTTAATTTGTTTGGTGAAAAATCGGAACTTCACAAAGGTAAGTTCAAAAATACATGGAGGTTAATATTTACATTTTATTTTTCTTTTCAATAATTATTATTTTAAATTAGTGTTTTATTTCTTCGATGTATATTTATTAATAATGGAAAAACTCCAGGTCCGATTATAAAACCTTTAGCACAATCAGAAACAACTGCTAACATAAATGGAGCTTCTTTGAAAAGTATTAATCGGTTAAAATCAAAAGGATTATCAATTAGATCTCGCTCTGATTTAAATGTACCTCCTATTATACAGGGCACTCCTAATAAACAACAAGAATTACTAAAGCCAAAATTATTACATTTAAACAATAATGGCAAATTAACATCACCCAAAAAGGACCTTTCATTCAAGGTATAAATTATTTAAAAATTCTGTAAATGAAGTATAATTTCGTTTTAATTTCTTTATAGAAACTAATTGAATCTTCTAATAAAATAAGAGGAACATCACCAAACAGAATACTTAATACAAAAAATATAAGATTACCAGAATCATATGATGAAAGTATTTTTAAAAAACCATTACCTTTAAAAAGTCACATTAAGAAAAACTATCCAAAACCAGAGAGTCTAGCACCATATTGTGATATGCAATCTGAATTTGGTATGATATATTAATTTAAAAACATTTGATTTTAAAAGTAATTTAGAAAATAATTATATTTAAACAATATTTCTACAGATAACATTTATACAAAAGTCATAGAAAATGAATTTAAAGAATTACTTCTAAAAAAGAGAAATGACATAATGCTCTATAAAGATGAAGGATTTGAATCAGGTATTAAACTTAAACTATACATTTTTAATTAAAAAATAAATTTTAGATTATCTATTTTATGTTTGAAACTCTTTGTGTAGATCCAGAATTCATTGAGTTCGAAATACCAAAATTACATATATCATCCAAATTATTTAATGAAAAATGGATACAACATAAAATTCCTGATTTACCAAAATTATCAGATGAAGAAGACAATTTTTAAATATAAGGATGTAATAATTATTTAGCTTAAAATTCTGTTTAAGTTTTTTATTAATCTTTAAATAAGATAACTTTAAAATACAGTATTATGTTATAATACATTATATAATTTATTTTACATAAATATAAGTTATAAAGGATTAATCTAATAAAATATTTTGGTGCATTATGCTTTTTTTATATATAATTAAATTATTTTTTATAACAATTATGCAGCTATGTTATTAAAATGTTTCTATACAAATTTTCATAAAAATACCAATTAAATGTTTTTCAATTGTTAATAATACAAAATGACAACAGATAGATGTTTGACTGTAATAGCTGGTATCTTAGAAGATTATAGTTTTAATTACATATGTTTTATCGCTGATAGTTTATCTACAATATTACCAAATTTTCATTATAAAAGTATTAGTAAAAGTTCTACAAAATGGGAAGTAAGTTAACGTTAATTTATTCACAAACAATTTGTTATTTAAAGCTTTTTTAGACTTGGTTAAAAGAAACTTGTGAACTCTATGGATGGACTCACTCCAAATCTCCATTAGTATGGAGGGAAATTGGACTTAGTCGAACTCACGTAAATTATATTGGGGGTAATTACCAATTTTGGGAATTGTTGCATAAATACTATAATATTACATCATATTTGAATAATGAAGAACTTAATGCATTACAAGCGGACTTATTATTTGTATGGAAACGTTTTAAAAATTTCGTAAATTATAATTTTTTAAATTTAATTTTCGTACCTAAATTTATTAAATTTATTTAATAAAGGCTCACAATGTAAAAAAACAAAAAATCAAGTCTTTACAAATACAAGAAAAATTTCGTCGAATAATGATAATAGGAGCAGGGAGGTCAATGTGTCTAGACCTAGTTCCCCAGTTGTTAATGACAAAAGAACTCTGGACAACTCATGGAATTATTATTAATTTATATGACCAACCAGGATGTTTCTTTAAACTTAGGAGAATTTTTAGAGATGCAGGAACAATAGGTGCTGGTTTAAATACAGTAAATATTATGGAAAATATTCCTGATGGATTAAAAGACTGTGATATATTAATTTATCTTGATAGTTTTGTGCGGTAAATCTATTAATATTGATTATATTCATTACTATTATAAAATATTTGTTAATATTTACATATATACCTTTTAGAGAAGAGTATGAAGGAACAGATAGCTGGCTGAAACGAAATTATAAAATGATAGAAAATTTATCTATGCAAATAAACGAATATGCACCTTCACATATGAAAATAATTTTTTGTTCAATGAGTATTCCATGTTTTTATGCAAATGTCATGCATGAACTTGTAACAAAATTATCAAATACAAACATTGTAGTTGCTAGTGCTCATTATGGTTTAGAACTTATATATACAGTTGTAAATTCTCTGGGCCTTACTCAACAAAATTTTGGTTGTCCACCTGTTTGGGGCTTTTTGGGTTGATATATTAGAAAAGTATAGTATATTCTCAGTATTACCAGTATATATACTAATCAGGTAAATTTAATTATAGGAATCAATCACTTTGTAGACATTCATCATATGATTCAAATGTACAATATGTACCACCCAAATAAAAGAGCTCTTAATTTAAATAAAAATATAGTACTACCATTTGGAGTTCAACATTCAGAATTAAGATGGTTTTTTTATATGGCACATGATAAAAATCCTTATAAAGATCACTTCAAACGTAAGGTATAAATTTTGTTGCTTTCTTCTAGATAACATAAAAAAATACAAATTTCTTTAGGCACTTGTTCGATATCAAGTAGGCAGATCAGAAGATTTCCCAAAATGCAGAGCAATTTGTGATCTTCTGAAATTATGGTACAGCAAGAAAGAAAGCATTGGAGATGAAATTATATCATTGGGAGTTGCATCTAATGGTAATATAAGAGTAGTAAGAACATTGTAAAACAAGAAAATTAACAAATATTTTAATTTACTAGGCTGTTTTGGTATTCCAAAAGGATTAGTATTTTCACAACCAGTATATTTAAAACAATGTGAAGATGGCTCACGAATATGGATCCCTTTCAAAGATTTTCCAATGCCAAACATGCCAATTTCTATATTTCAAAATTTTATAGACACTGCTATTAATATTAAAGAAAAAATAATTAAATTAAGGAATAATTCTAATTTGACAAAGAATTAAATTTTTAATTATTTCTATGATTTATGACTTCATCATTTTACATTCATTGAACAAGTCCGTTTATTTTTAATCAGAAAGTTCATAATTTTATTGTATTATGTAGTATACATAAATAGCTAAATTATTCAAATTTAACATATGTATTCAAGTTAATTGTTATAATATACATATATAATCATTAAAATTGCACGTTCTTTTATAACCGATGCTTCCATCAACCAAGCTTGATAACTGGTGTTTAACATCAGATTAGTTCAAATAAAAAATATTGATGAGTTGCATATCAGTGATTTATAACAAACTATAAATGACGATCAAATACTAAAACTAAACTTAATAAATATGAATATCTTTACAATGTTGTTAATAAATCATAAAAAGAATAGTTTCTTAACATAGATTTATTACCTAGTAAATACAATTGAATAAATTAGGTAAGAAAAGTGACTATTGATCAATTAAAAAAAATTATTGTATTTTTTATCATGACATTTCATGAAAAGTTACGGGAATAATACTTTTTGCCATACTTAATAATGTACTTGAATTTAATGTTACAATTTCCTTGTATACAGAAAATGATATAACAAATTGTTACCAGCTTAAATCTATCATTAACAACTGGTACTCCATACCATTTTATACCTAATCGACAGTTCTTTATACAGGATGTTATGTCACAATGGTAGACAAATGTATAATGCATTTCGTATTATCGTGTAATTGCTTTACCTTTGCTATTCAAATTTTATGGTTTTTAGAAAATGTCCAACACGTTACATCAATGCAGAAGGAATGAAAATGTGTAAAAAAAATTAAAATTCTATTAAAGGATGTAATTTTATATATGCATTGTGGAGAAAACTGTATACTAGAGATTTAAAAATTAAAAGTAAAATATAGATATTAAAATTTTCTGGGGAACTTGAAGAAAATTTCTTTAGAAATTTGTATAACTTTTATATAATTTCTTTTTGTCTATTGCAAATTGATAAAAAATATTGTGCTGTGAATTTTATAATTTTTTCTTTTTTTTTAACTGACGATTTTCGATTCCCATAAACAAAAAATGAGTGTTCTGATTGCACACCATTATAATAGATATATTAAAAACTGCGTTCTGACACAAGAAATCTTTGATAATTTCAAAATTATGCTACAAAATTCATAAACATGACATATGACAAATTTTTTAGGCAGTTTTTGCTCGAATAGCAGCACGCTTCCCAGTAACGGCCTAAAATAAATAATCGTTAATTAAAATAATTCTTAAAGCAATTAATATTTAAATAATTATAAATATTGGAATTAAATATAATTACCTGGAAACCAGATTTTATGCTAGCTACTGAACATCTTGAACCACAAGTTTCACACTGTAAGAAAAATAGTCGAGTATCTTTTTGAAGAATGGTGTCTGGAGAACGACAAGTGTGGCAGGTAACATATTCCTTTATGTATCTCCTAAGAACATTTTCTATTTGTTTCTGTTGGAAACGACCCTTAATGATAAGTTGACTATTTCCATCAACAGAACCACTAGTTCCTAATTCAGCGAGTAAAAAGTCAAGTAAATGTTTTGGTTGCCTATGAAGTGTTTTGCATATCTGCAATTAAAAATCATAAAATAAAAATTAAAAAAAAGAATAATCACTAATTTAATAAATTAAATAAATAAATTTTACTATAAAACTAACCTCTGTAAAATTAGCAAAAGATGTTTTCTTGGTTCCTATACGTACTACTTGAGGAGGACGCATGACAAACTTTTGTTTTTTACCAGCAACCATATCCGGATTCTTTTCTCTCATAATATTAAATACTCTTATCAGTAATTCATCATATGTATAATCTCTATCCGATCCAACCCAACTTGTTTCTTCTATTAAAAAATATAACACTTATCATTTAAGTATTGATAAAGGTAGCCATACAATTAGATAGTAATGTACGGGATCCTGATGCTCGAGACAAGACCGGATCCTGAATATTTTTTGAAATTTTTGATATTTTCAGGAACCTGAGATGCCATCCCTATTTCGGAAAAAATTCCCATTCTGTTCCGACCCAACATTTTCGGGATCCCGCACATCTCTACAATCAAGTGTAGCAACAAAAGATTTAATTATAGTTTTATGTCTGATTTCATTGATTAAATTATATTTTTTCTTTTCCAAATAAAATTTCAGTTAACATGTATTTCTTCTTACTTCTGCAGTTAATCAGTATAATTGGTAATTTGCTTTAGTGATTTCATTAGTGAAATTAGACATACATATAGAAAAAGTATGAAATATTGATTAATTATATAATAGCAGCCACATCCAGCTTTTAAAGAGAACAAAAACATTACTTTAATAAATATAATTAATTCCTTATCACATTATAATTAGAAAAATTGTTCCCATAACTGAATGAAACTACCAAATAATAGTTTGACAGAAAACAAGTTGCAGGCACGATTTCTTGGGCACTTTGTTTCCTGTTATTTATAATGTAAATAGAAATATTCTAATTCAATATGTAATATACCTTAAATTTATCATTTTTACATTGATCATCAATTAAATTGATCAAAGTAATTTTTTATAAAATATAGAAATAACGTTCATATGTTATCTTAGAATGAGATTTATGTAAGTGCAGAAAAGGTATATGATTTGTGATTATTATATGTGAATTATATATATATATATGTATATATATATATATACACATATATATATAGAAAACAGCAAACATATCCCTTACCGTACTCTGCACTTCGCTCAGATTCAGTGCAGCATGTTAACAAATAATGAGTAACATAAACAACTAGTTACTCCAAACTATGATACTCTTGTAATCTATAATATTTACCATTTTCTTTATCTTCAATTTCCTTACGTTCTTCCTCTGCTACTAATTCATCGAGATCTTTTTTTTTCTTTTTCTTCTTTTTAGTTTTCGAGAAATCCATATCTAAATCAAAGGTATCGTCCACAGCAATTTCTTCTGTTTGTTGTTCAACAACATCCTTTTCAAATAATATATAAATACAAATATAATGTTATCATTGCATATGATAATTCCATATACAACTATTTACCTCTTTTTTTGTATCAGGCAATGCTGCATCAAGTTCATCTAAATTAAATGCTTTTTTCTTCTTCTTTTTCTTTCTCCCAAAATTTTCTAAATCTAATGTTTCATCATCTTCAGTTGGTGCAGGCGGGTCTGGCTCTTGATTCTCTTTGTCACCAGTAATTTCCATTACATCTCCAATGTTAGAACCTTCATTAAATGCTGCATCAAGATCAAAAGTGGTTTTCTTCTTTTTCTTTTTCTTTTTCAAAGTAGGATCAAATACCTACAAATATTTTTAATTATTTGTTAAATTTATAAATATTGTGTAAAATTTAATATTTCAATATTTTACATATTATATGTACAAAATATAATAATTTTATTAATAAAGTAAAATACAGATATTAATTTTTCCAAATAAAGATATACTGATGATCATTTTAACATAAAAATTTAATAATAAAATTAGGTAAATATTAAATATATTTTGCAATATTTTAAACATTAAATATTATACTATAATAATTTAGGAAGATTAATAAATATAAAATACTATAATATATTATAGTAAACATCAAATATGTATAGTAACAGAGATAATGGAATATCTGTCAAGAGATATTATACTCATGATAAAGGTACATTCTTTCGAAACTATCCACATGGCTTTGAGGTTGGAATTTATAAAGTAGCGTTACTTTTATTTTATAAATGTTTCATTAGAAAATATTATTTTTATATGGGTTTAAATTTTATTTCTTTATTCATAGACATTAACATAATATCAAAAAATCAAAAAGTATGTCAAGATGTTCATGCTCCCATGCTTTTCCAATGCGACACAGATTCTTTCCTACAAATACTCTTTTAATATTATTACATACCGAGTCTTCCTCAGTCATTTTGAAAATTGCTCTAAATACTTTGGTGTCCTCGATAAACTTATTAATTTGCTTCGTTTTTAAATACAAATCATCATCTTAATCACGCGGATCCCAATCCTATCCTACTACCTATACAGTGCATTCACGTCTTGTTAACGAATATTGCATCAGAAATTTCGACTTTTAAGTGCAAAGTGTAATTCACACCTCCAAATTTTCCACACGAACTAGTAATTCGTTGTGCACTTTGACAAAGCTTTCTATTGGTCAATTTTATAACACTGACCAATGAGGAAAGACTACTTAAGTTACAATTTTATACACAGTACTCGATTTTATACACTTCTAAGTATATTTATGTACTTTTTAAGTTGATATTGTTTTTATCAAAAATTAAATAAAATGATTTAAAAGTTTTTAATATCTTACTATCAGTCCGTATAATTTTTTATGAATTTGAATATAATTTTTATATAAAAAATTAAATAATAGATGAAACAAAATTAATGTTTTTATCAGTAAAAAATATTTCACTTTGTCAGATAATTATTTGAATGAATTTAATCTATCGTTATCTTCTGTACTTCATATATGCATTTAGGTACTCAACAGCATACACACGCATACGCATCATATACAAATCATACATATATAACAAAAGTACAGGTTATAGATTGGATGGTAGCGATCAGTAGTTTCAGTCTATATTGTAATTCGTACAACCATCAGTGATCGTTAGTTTAAGTGTTGTTATAATGAATTTAAAACCAATATCTTCTTTGCAATTAAATTTGCTATGAGTATATGTTAACTTTGATAAAGGGAAAATTTTATTACACAAATATTTATATTGCCGGTAATTCTATAGTAGTATTGAATTGAAAATATACAATATACATTAAATGTTTCGTTTAATTCCGTAATGTTAAAGAAAAGGTTCTGTTGCAACCAGAAATTGACAATAAACAAAATGTCATATCGAGTATCGATTGTCAATGTATTCAAGAAAAATTAATATGATCGATATTAAAAGTTGCAAAAGGAAAGTTCAATGTGAAAGGTTGTTTGTGCCTAAAGGAATATTTAACTCAATTGAGAAAATAATACAAAAAATCTTCTACAAGAAATGAACAGAATAGTGATATTATAGTGAAAATCTTAAAACGTGTTTCGTGCTGTAATTTGTCAACTGCCTAAATAACCAGAAGTACGTATTAAAGTAAATTTTTAACATTTTTCAATGTTTTGTTCATTATTCGACTTTGTTTAAAATACGTGTTTCTTTTTCATGTTATAAATTTCTAAATATTTTGTCAATTATAAATTCATAAAATATCTTAATATATATATATATATGATAATGGATTACAAGGTAATACTGCAATGCGAATTTTATTAGGAAAATAAATTAGTTGTAAGAAATTTAAAGATTTTGATAAATAAAAATGTAGATAAATATACAAATTTATATGCTTCTATAATTGTATTAAAAATTATTAATAGTTGTTTTAGTCAATGAATTAAAATGGTAGCTTGAATTGTTTATAATTTCTGTCCGAATATGCAAACATACTTTGTGGCATATTATAAATATGATTCTCTATATCTATTCAAAAAATGTGTAACACATATACACATGTAGTTAACCTTGAATTGTTTCACAGAACTTTTATTGATCATATTTATCTATGAAATATAATACAAAATCATATAAATAATTGAAAAAGAATAAGATATTTTAGAAAAAATTTGTAAAATTATAATTTACATATTTAAAAACGTTTGATATTGCAGAAAAAGTATGCATGAAGTTTTTTATGATTTAGTTGCAACTTTGTATATACATAATGCAAGTACGAGATCGATAATTTGCGCGCAATAACTAGTAATTTCAAAGTACTTTGTACCCTGTAATGTAAAGATTACCATTGTGATCTTGCATAATGTTGTTTTACTATAAATTTGTTAAACATAAAAACATAAAATTCTTTTCTTATAAAATCATAAAATGATAAATAAAATACTATTGAACTTTTCCAGAATAATTTACGTAACAAAAATTTAAACAATATAGAAATTAATTTGTGCTATATAATTATATACTATGTTGAAAAATATTTGAACATGAAAACAAAGAAAGCAGATTAGATAGAATACTTATCAGAAACTATCAGTGTCCTTATCTTTTCTTATAGTTTTATTGCATCTTATTAAGGACCAATTTTTCTTGAAAATTCACTCAATTGTAGGTCAGAAAAAGAGGCGTATGTTGATCGTAATATATTAAGAATCATAATTTTCACGTATCTGTCATTACTGCATGCGTGACGACAGATAGAATAAACGTTTATTTGCTTTCATATACGCTATTAAGAACGTAGAAAACCAGAAAAGATATTTAGTTTACTTGTTCTCGCATAATTCGAAATACCCATGTGAATTATGATATTCACTATAGTCGCGAACTATAGTTTACTATAGTTCACTAGAATGACACTTAATTGATTTAAATATAGTGAAACTTCGTATAAAAAATTAATACTATGTAATTTCGTTAAAAATAATAGTAGCAGACAAATGAATTTAGTCAGAATTTGTACTGTATTCATAATGAAGAGGAGGCAACAAAACCATTAATATGTGATTCCTTTCTAATTCTGTCGTATGATGTAAGTGCGACTTTATCTAAAAAATTATTAAGCTTATTTACGGTACGGTTCTCATTTACTTTTCCATTGAGTTTATTTTCAAATATATTTTTATTATTTTCAAGTAATTTTGTTATTATTAATGTATTATATTATAATTATTAATGTATTAATATAAATAACAAATTGAAATATAATACGAATCATCTAGTAATAATGTAGTAATAATATCATATATATATATTTTATTGTTATCATAGGGGAAAAAAGTAAAAACCATATTAGTGGTTCAAATTAGCTCAGTTTATTAAGTAATGATCTAGTAATATAATGACTTAAATTTGAGATTAAAAAATTTCAAATTTAAATCCTGAATTGATGCATAAACTTGAACAATTAGATAAATTATTTTTTTTTGTATAAATATTCATAAAATTAAGTAAGCGAATGAATGAGGAAAATATTACTAGAGATTATATGAGAGATTTGTCGATAAAATTACAGAAAGATGACAACGCACAAACAGATTTCTACATCGTGTGAGGATGATCTCAATGTTTTCGGCAATGAGAAAAAAGCGACAGAGGATACAGAGGAAGAAACAGAGATGAAAAGGCCGAAGTGTAGGCTCGACGCGAACGGTCGGCTAAATCTCAAAGATATTCTACTGTCTTTTAATGGACCGGTTAGCCAAGAGCAAGCATGGGCTTTATGTTATCAAACGGCCAAGAGTTTGTCACGTTTATCAGAGAACAATTTTTATGAACTCTCGGAGTTATCGCAGATCGTCCTTCACAAGGATGGTGATGTTTGGCTTGGAGATCTAATCAGTAAGTTGATTTAATCTTTCTTTCAAAGAAAGCTTATTTTCTATCGTGGAATATCTTATCGATGTATTGTTTTATAGTCAATTTGAGTAGGGCGCAATTATTTCATAATTTTGTATTATAATGTGGTATAGTATATAATTGTTTTAAATGTGTAATTTTAGTAAATAATTTTTTTTATAATGTGTATCTTTTCGTTCTATAATATTATTTGTATACTTATATAATATATTCAACAACAGTATGTAAGTATAAAAATTAGTTATGTTAGTGTAACACATTGGAATATGGTATAGTTTACTAGTAGTGGGTAAGTAAATTATTTGGTATACAGTTACAAATGCTTATAATGCGAAATTTTTACGTATAACATAGTTTTTTAAAGTCGATAAATTACGCACGGTATTTGGTTGGCGGTGGCATGACTGGGAACACTCGTTCCATGAGGTTTGTACAGTTGATTAATAATTAAATATGTCTGTGACAAGATTTTTCGATAAGACTAATACTATAACTGGTTGATTATCCAAGAAAAGTTGTTGAACTTTGTATAAAAGCAATTGCTTTACATGCAAGATGAATTTCTCATTATTGTTACAAATTATTCGATAATTTTTGAATTTATTTTTTATTTGTATTTATGCTTTTGTTGCAGAATCGGAGAAACCCCGTGTATCCGAAAAAAAGGTAAGCATTTGATTTGAAGACATATTTTTGACAAAAGTCTTTATATTATTTTATAAAAAAAGATATTTTTTCGTTTGTCCAGGCAATGTTTTCGTTAGGCATGATGATATTTAAAGCGCTCGATTTCGGCCTAGATGAACAAGAAGAAAGGCCTTTATCACCGGATCTAGAAGCCCTTATAACATTGATGACAAGTGCAGATCAAGGTGCAATTAATTTATAAAATATTACATAGAATGAAATAAATAATAAAAGTCATTTAGAAAACTAATGATTTTTATCGTATAGAAATTGAAGGTGAGACGGAAGAACGTCCACAGGAAACGGACGATGAAGGTATTGAGCGGGACTCCAGTGATGCTGATGTAGATGAATTTTTGTCACAAAAAAGTAACGATATGTATGAAGAAAGATCAACGACATATTCCCTAAAAAATGTGATGCAAGTAAGTGTAGCAAACAAATGCCCTTTTCTATATTTTGTACACACACACGCGCGCGCGCGCGCACACACACACACACACACACAAACACACACAGAGTGATATAACAAATTTTTTTACTTTTTAATAATTCCCTTCTTTTTCAAGTATCTACATTTTTTGTATCACTCTGTACATTTTTGCTTCATTCATAAGTAATTATATAAATTTGTGTATATAGTTATGTACCAGGCATATGCAAACTTCCATTGAGTCTGCTGAAGTTCATTATAAGGCAGTAATACGGGCATTTGTAACAGAGGCTCTGGAATTGTCACAATTTTTGGATACAGTAGCAGCTGACAAATTACAAGCTAGTCAAAGAGAAGGTGCTAACAATGATGGCAATAAGCAAAGCTCGATGTCCGTTCAGAACCTTGATACGTTAGATTTCATTGATTGGGTAAGATTTCAATGGACCAATTGTGGAAAATACATGATTCGTGCTATGGGTTTATATAAATAAGATAACACCACTTTCCTATTTTAACAAATTGCGATAGAGTGTTTGAAGATTACAGATACGAATTTCATGTGTTAAAAAACAATCGTTAAAATTACAGTTTAAAAACACTCTATATCAGGTTATTTTATTATAAATCGTTCATATTAAACTGCTTTAATATTTTTTCATGCTGAAAAAGTAGGTAAATTTAGAAAAAAATTAAATAATAAAAATAGTCATTTAAATTGTCGAGTCGTGGAACTGTATACTCCGAGTACGTGCTGTATTTCGTGTAAAATGGAATAACTAACATTGCCATGTCGCATAAAGTCATTTGTCATTTTGCAGAGATAAGATATTTGAGATTTATTGACTTGACTCTCTACCGTTATAGACTGACATTAGGATTTGGAGGGCTATACAAGTATGTCATTGTTAATAATGTTTGCGCATGTGAAAGTGATGTGTTAGACTATAGGCGTAACCAATTATCAAGCATGCAGCATGATTAGTTTCGTAATTATCAGCACTATTTTTAAACATTGATTTCTATAGTCCTATAGAAGAATCATCTCTCACTATATTTTAAAATGCATGCATTCGATTTAATTTCAGTTTAAATCCGTGCGGAATATATTTAATTTTGATTTGTATAATCTATTTGACAAGAAAGCTAAATTTTAAGCGACTTTTTACATAGTTTGTGTAACATAAGTAGTATTTATAGTATTTAATATATTTATCAATACAAGTAATAAATACGTACAAGTAGTGCAATAAGATTTATAAAAGTTGTTCATTTAATGTCCGTCTAATTTATATACATGTTTTTTCTTTTTTACAAATTTGAATTGCAATTTTAAGATCAGAACAATTCAAAGAACTATTTTAATAGGCAAGATTTTGGGTACAAGTTATCCAAGAATTACGGAAAGGCGTGAAATTGAAAAAAGTAGAAGCCAATTTGGGTTCAAAGAACACTGTTCGTGGACGCGGAAGAGGAGCAGAATTTGAATTAACACCGTATGAAATTTTAATGGATGATATTCGGAAAAGGAGATATCATCTAAGGAAAACACCATCACCAACGCCACATTTGCGAAAAGATGCACACGCTGTCATTCTTGAATTTATTCGGAGCAGACCACCTCTTAAAAAGGTAACATTTTATCAGAGAAAATGTTTCATTCAGATTTTATCGATGAAACTTCAATAAAAGAACTGTTTGTAAAAATTGCAGTTTTTGAAAGTTTCAGTAAATATTAGAGACGTAATTTTATGCAGGCATCTGAGAGACAACTGCCACCTCTGCAGAAGGAATGGACTCTTCGGGAATTACTTATGGAAAGCATAAAGAAACCACCAAATTTAAGATCGTCACGCAACAGATACGTTCCTAAGACCGAAAGAATATCCCCACAAAGTGGTAAGTTATATTCCATATTTACATGCACAAAAATAATTTTTTGCATGTCATACTGCTTTATAAAATATATCTTCTTTGTTTGTGTACACCTATTTAATAAATTCATGAAAACTAACGCATTCCGCTCATATTTTGCACACCAATAATTGTGACATTCCATATGCATCAATCTTATTTATTACTGATTTGTGTGGTACCTCAATAAATCTTTCTTCGCTAAATATGTAAAATAAATATATTAAAATTTCGAAATGGTGATATATCTTTTTGGGAATGATGGTTAAATGTATATAAGGACCATAATATGTAAGCTGCACATTTATTTTACTCTCTCCCCTTCATTAATTTTTAAACAGAATTTTTGACTGTATCGTTTGTATTCTTGATAGATTTTATACATAACTAATTTTCGAATTAAATGACTTTCAAATACGTGGAAAAGCATGCATAAAGAGCTATATTTTCATATCGGTTGCATCAATACGGTTGCATCTGAATACCTCGAACTTTATGGATAACCGTATGTATATACAGTCATGCGTTGCACACGTGCGATTGCATTTTTATAAAAATATATTTAACTAAGAGTACACATGCGCAGGAAGTGCGCGCGAGCGCAGTACCTATACAGGGTCACACATCTTTTCACCCTTAATATACTCTTGAGAGTAGAGCTTGGCAATTGCAACGCAGTGCGGCCAGGACAGTGGTATATGTGTCTTAATTTTTTTTCAATAATAATAACAATAACAATAATAATAATAATAATAATAGCAACAATAATGATAATCATTTAATGCTCGTATCCCAAGTTTTTATTATTAAATACCATCTAAATTAACCATTGGCTATTCTGTAGTAATGAAATCAGTTTAAAATTTCTTCCAGTGCAACGAGAAATTTCTTTGAGCAACGAGATACAAAAGTATTGGGGAAAAAATCATTTTCAAGTTTCGTCATTATATACCGAGGATGGTACGCGTTATGACTAATTTTTTATCGAAATGGAAGAGGGTCGATTCGTATGAATCATGATTCGCGACGGTAGGTCGTCTTAAAGTATCGCAAGCCCCGGACTGCTCGCGATCAATAACCGAAAGCGCGCAAAGGGCGAAAGCTGACGTCGCCTGAAACGTCATCGCGTAACGCGCCCGCTAAACCTCCAGTTGATTTCTCGCGTGTTACATTCTCGTTTCGTTGCTTTCGTTCATTAGCCTCACGTTTATTCGTATTTCTTTGTTTTCTCTTCTGTCGTGCGCGTTTTGGGGGTAGCTGCAGCTGAAGCGTGAAATTCAATCGGGTTGCGTTTAAACGTGTACGCATAAGTCAAGTGCACCGAAAGGAGGATAGGCACACTAACGAGCACGTGTGCTTAATGTACAGTCCCTACCATCGGATCTGCAAACATCACGGTGGGCCAAGGATTCGAGAGGATGGAAAAAATGAACAGATGAACGTGGAGAACAGCTTGGACGCTGGTAATCGAACATTTCTGATTGTTTTTCAACGAAGAGGAACAATGGATTAGTCACTTTAATCGGAACGTATAAAGTTGATAAACGTCTTGATTCGCAGGCTGTGAGATCGTCGAATCGACCAGAAAGATTGTAAAAGGATCAACAGAACTAGTGACTTCCGGTTGGACGTCGTGGTCGTCGCAAGTAGAGTTATTGTAAAGAATTATGTTGACACAGAGTATGTTCGGTTTAAGAATGAATAAGCGCTTGATTACTAAACTGATAGTTTGTATAAATAGCTTAAAATCATTAATTACTTGCAAGTAATGAATACTTTCATAAAGTACGGAAAATAATTGTTGATGGCGAAACGTTAATAACTAATTGTATGATTATCTCTGTATCACGCATCAGAAAAATTGAAATGACGAAAGTTAAATCGGACATACTGCATATACTAGCAGAAGAGAAAAGAGTAAATATCGAAAAGAGGAATAATGTTACCGACCGTAGGCGGTGAGTCCCGCATGATAGTCCTGGGTGAAGTTCCACCGTCACAACCAGAGCAGGAACATGAACCCGCGCAGGATGTGGCGGCACAGTGGTTGCAGGCAGAGAATCAGGCCAATGCAGTCTCGACTACAGTTGGCTCCGTTACGACCAACGCACCGACTACCGCGAGTCGGAACAGATCAAACGTACCACCGGTACCGCAACCGAGGCAAAGAATCAGCAAGCCGGATATTAGGGTACCGGGAAACAGGAATCGTAAGTCGCGTAGAAGGCGCATTACGGTCGCAGGTAATCATACCATTCATCTTTTTTTGGCCGACACAAAGGATAACGTGTAGAAATGTATTTGGGGCCACAAATATTATAATCTGATTATATTACGAATAATGCAACAATTATTTTCTTAAAATAGTTTTCCGAATTATTACCCTGATTATATCGTGTATAATAATGATCTGAAATATAGTAGTTAAATTTTATAATAAATACTGATTTCACTTTTATTAAATTATAGGAGCATTACTTATTTATGATATTGAAAAATTTACAAGAGTTTTTTTTATAAACTTTTTTATGTAATTTTAATGATTGTATTTGATCTTATGCGTCCTCTCAGGAAGCAGTTATGTATGTATTTAGGATTTACTGAGGTACCACAACTTTGTGAATATTTGACCTTTCTTGTAAAATTTCACATTCACGTGTCATGTCCATTGGTCATCAACATATACGTCCCTGTGCTTTCACAGCATTAATGATTAATATATATTGTGAGTCTGTTTCTATGAATAATATTTTTTAGATCATATCCAAAGTATCACTGATGTGAAGGATAATGAACCACCTATAATACCGAAACCTCCTCGGAGGGATTTAGACAGCATTAATTCTACAACAAGTAGAAGAAAAGTAATACCCGTAGATTTTGATTTGAAGGTAGATTATTATAATTGTTATATCTTGTTACATTTAACTTTTTGTATCTAAATTAATGTATATTTTAATCAATAGCTCGACGCGGAAGATGAAGAGGATGACGAAGATTACAACGATGAATTTGCAGTAACAAGGTTTGAAGAAGAGGATGAAGCATCAAACTACTGGCAGTTGAAAGAGGATTACACATTCATAAACAGTGGTAATGCAAGGAGTAGACATAAAGTTCAAAGGGATGACGACGAAGCAGGTTCTGCAAATCCTTGGCGAAGAACTGGTGGACTGCGTTTGACGAGAAATGAGTATCACCGATTTTGTGATACACAACTTGAATGTAATTATTAAATTATTTCAGAAGTATTTTGTTGACATTGGAAAATATATTTTCAAAATTTATTCTTTTCAGCTTATGATCTTGCAACACAGTGTCCATCTAGAAGAGCATCTGCTCGAAAACACGCAGCGAGGCGTAGTATAGCTCTTACAGCATTAACTGGTACTACTTCTCTTCCTCATTCGAGGCCACAGAGTCGTCAATATACAGGTGCAACTGAATCGTCGTTGAGTCAAGGTCCGAGTCCTAATGTCAGCGTAAATCCTAGTCCAAGTTTGAGTCCTCAACCAAGAGCAAGGCAACCGCGACGTTCGCAAATTATCGCCGAAGGTACGAAAGATAATGAAGATCAAAGTGAAGACTGGCAAGATGATAAAGGACAGGTATTATATCATAGAAATCAGTTTATTGTTAAAAATTTATAAAAACGAAAGAAACGAGTGTTTATATAAAATACTTCTAGAATTTTAAATCGTTTAATAACAAGAAAATATTTTTTCCCATAGAAACCTACATTAGGTGATATGTTCCTGGATGAAAGACTTTCTCTAACCTTAGAAGAGATTGTGCATATTCGTAGTGTTCTAACTAAAGCAGAATTGGAATCTCTGCCTGTAGAAGGGCGCGTAAAGGAAGATGTAGAAAAAAGACGCGTTTGTTTTCTTTGTTTAAAAACGAGGTTTGGATTGTTAGGACCTTGGGGGCAACGTTGTCGTCTATGCGAAAGGACTGTATGTGTAAAATGTTACTCCAAAGTAAGAAATTTTTGTTAATTTACTCGTACTTGTTTTCTGTATCTTTCTATTGAAATACTATTCGTATTTTAGATGCGAATTCCAACAGAACATTTTGCCCATGTTCCGGTAGTTTTACTATCTCCTGGTCTTCTTCTATCTCCATCATCCTCAGAACCAGATACTAGCAAAAGTTCGTGGCTGAGAGGCAACGGAGCAGCTGGATCTGCACCGGCATCACCCGCCTCTAGACGTAAGGATTCGTCGTTGAAAAGCGTAACGCCTTCATCCACGCCTACTACAACACCTGTTTTGATACTTACACCGACTTCCACACCGCCTTCTCATGTTCGTCGTGAAACAGAGAATCAAGAAAAAAGGTTCTCTTCATTTAATTATTATATTACTAATTTTATTTACTATTTATTCTGTAAAAATCTTTATTCTTTATATAGCAAGAGCTAGAAATAACTTTCATTGATAATTTTTTAGTTTCTATAACAAAATATAATTACAGGAGTTATAAAGGCAGTGGCAGTCCAGCTAATGTGCCATCACCGAAGGCATTCTCCAGTTTCACTAATCAAAGCTCGGAACAACGATTGGCCGCGGAAAGATTGCGTGGTGTTTCAATGGTAGTCTGTCATGATTGTCGTATTATGGTGATACAGATAATTAAGAGTTCAAGAACAACACGGGCTACAATACGTAATAATGTCATTTCACGACTTACTTTAAACCTTTCGCCAGCCTACGTTTGAATCCCCCCCCCAAAAAAGAAAGAAAAGTTCCATGCACGAGATTTTTGTTGGATAAAATGGTGCATCTCGTTTTCAATTCTACTAATGAGTAACATACTAATTATGCTAATAAGTGAGGCACGTAGATTAGATTTCTCTTCTTCGTCCGGTGTCTTGTGCTCCTTGTGCCATTACTCTCTTATGAATAATTGTGAGTATCTTTGAAAGAACGTACGTATTATACAAGATTAATTGTTGGTTCTGAAATCGAATATATGACAGTAACAAGGATTACATTATAATCTTTATTTAATTTTTTTCTGAAACTGAGTTCTTTCTAAATAAGTTTGTTAATATTTTCTATGCAACTTATATATAGAATAATATCTGTTTTAAAAAAATACTTCTAACATGATTAGAAATTTCATTTACAAATTTTTCTATGTACAAGAAAAGTTAGGCCTATAATATATTTTAGGGTGGATAATGGAATTTGAAGGAAGAATTTAGTACGAAATTGGCACACAGTGGCATTTAATATAGTCTACGTACCTACATTCAGGCTTACATCTAAGTAGATTGTTAATGCATGCAAATTTGAAAATGATATGATTAGAGCCAAGTATTTAATTACAATGGCTAAGGTTTCATTTGGTTCTCAACGACGGTGAACTATTTTCGCTTCCCATTTCAATAATTATTACTAATAATAACTGTACTAATAAAAAATAACAAGCTATCATGCTATTGCATTGTCAGTGCGCACTATGTGTATTCTCAGTTCATACAAACTGAGAATTCTTGTTTGACCCGATAAGTTATCTCGGGATTTTGAAAATGTGTACATATATGTTCCTTTGCTCCCATATTGTTGTGAATACTAAATCTAAAAATAATATTGCATTTAGCGTAAAATTTAGTTGAAGAAAAAAAATTATAAATGAAAATCAACAAAGAAAAAGTAAAAATGTTGAGACATTAAATGTAATCTACATATATGTGGCAAAATATTGTTTTTGCGCAATAGCGTGTTATTATACATTTTAATTCATTATACTGTGCGATAGTTTCAATTATGTAACTACTAATTCGAATCACCAAAAAATTCTGATTTTCTTCGATTGTATAGTTTGCTAACATATTCATGTAACATAGCTTTTGCGCAATTTTAGATTTCATATTCTATATAACAATGATAATTGTGTTCGAAATTACTAATATCCATACCTTTGTTAATGATCTAATTAAGGCGAGAGGTACGCATACATAAGCACACACATATTATAAACTAGCGAGAAAATCAAATACTCTGATAACCCCAAAGGAAAAGAATGTTATTTTTTTGCGTCCGCGTGACATCAGTTTATTTTAAGAGAATATATTTAATTTTTAAAGCGAGTCAAAGTCGGATGCACAATTGTACTATAAGTCCGTTTTAATGCAATTCATTAATTGAAATCCTTTTGTATGTTTGTGATACTAATTTATTATTTAATTTATTGTTTTCTATGTCTACTATTTATTATATTTATTTAATTCTGCGGATTAATTAGTAGACGTGTTTCTTTATAATTGTACATATAATTATATACATATATGTTATGCAATTTATATGAACATGTAGTGCAATTTTCATATTTTGTTGCATGTTATTTTATGTGGAAATATTTTTTATTTATATTGTTGTTGGTATCAGAAACTGAAATTATTTTCGTTTCTGTTCGTGTTTTACTTTTATGTGGAATAATTATATTATTAAACGAATTAATAAGCGGAGATGAAAATGAAATTTAAAAAAAGAGAAAAAAAAAGAAGAAAATGGTGGCTCCTGTTACGGTCACGTTTATAGAAAATTAGTACAATGAAGTGGCTGTTTGTTTGCACAGGTTAAAAGTGTATTGTTAATGAGGAAATGTACAAACATAAACCGATGATGGTTCATAGTACAAACGAAGAATGCGAATTGCACTATGATGATTAGTATGCTGGCATTACGCCTGGTACCGAATTGTATACATAAAACAGCGTGGTTATAAATTTGTTGGTACATGTAAAGTGCATTGGTGAATTTAACACAAGAATGAATTGGTTTATTTAAGGATAAAGTTTATTTATTTTTTTAGTTACACAAGTAGATTTTCCAATAATTTCGAAGCAAAAATCAAAAGAAATATACTTCACATAGTACCTTAGAAGGCAATGTACAACAGATTTTTTAAAAATCATTAACACAAAAAGCACCACGATTCTTTATAAAAGATGTGAACATGAAATTCTATTTGTAGAAAATTATTACAATAAAATTAAGCTGAAAAACTGCTAAATAACAGAGTCACAGTGGCATGACATAAGATATAAGAGCATTTACGTGATGGTAATTGAAGAAGATCGTTTATTATATTAATTTATCGTTTTTTATGTACTATGTATATGTATACCCATAAATAATTAGAAATCTTGTTTTTATGATGAAAATGACCAAAATACATTCTATTCCAATTCATTACTTAAAATGTTGTATCTTTAAACAAAAGCATCTCTCTTAGTCTCTATTTTTATACTAAGATGCCTCTATTTATATAAATTATATTTTATTGAAATATAATTTACGTATAACAATATTTAACGAGTATAGTTTTTTAAAAATATTTTTATTCGTATTTATTTTTTATTTATGATATATATTAATTAATATTAAAATATAATTAACAAATTACGATCTAATTTTTTAAAAAT
>NW_016913695.1:684849-688511 GCF_001483705.2 Eufriesea mexicana | reverse complement strand
AAAAATAATGGTGGCCGTTATAAAAGTTAAGAAAATTTAAATGTATGAAATTAAATTAATTTTGGCATTAATTTCTCAAATGATCGAAATTTCTAAATATTTAAATTAATTATTTGAAATTTTATGTATTTTCTTTAATTAACTTGTGTGTATTTATTATGGTATACATAGAATTTTTATAGGATGTTTTTCAAATTTTTAATAAAAATAAATAATCTAAATCCAAACTGTGTATAAACAAATAAAAAATAATAAAATCTAAAATATAGATATCTTAAATTTAGATTTAAGTAAATAAACCAAAAATAAATTTAAACATATTTAATGATTATCTATCATAGTTTATATTATCTTTACAACTAAATTTAATAAAATTTAATATATCTTGAAATACCTATTTATAAATTAATTAATGCAATATATTAAAACTTGTATATATAATACAGAAAAAAGGTAATACTTAGTAAAGTAATACTGATCAGTTACAAAGTTTACAATAAATTTATTTAAAAGAATGAAATACGCGTTAAAAATGAAGTACAATATTTTATGGCGAAAATTTCAGAGAGAAACATCATCACAGCCGTTAATTCTATTAGTTGCTAATAATGTAAAATCGTGCAATCAAAATATTGAAACACTCGTTTAAAGAGCAAAATTATGTAAGTATACGAATAAAATATTCTATCTACAACAATAATGTACTAAAAAATAATACAAATATATTTTGATATTCACAAAATTATTTCAAATATTAAAGCATGTATAGAAATAACAAAATCATTTGTTTGCAGTATTGTATTATTTGTTACTCCCGTGAGGGACTTAGAAAGAAAAGATAAAAATAATCTCATGGTTCGAAAGAAATACTCTTGTCTGAGACTTAATACTACTTTTTTAATTCCAGCATTCGTAAATATAGAATACCTTTGTACATATATGTTAAGTGGCTATTGCTGTTTCCAACAGGTAATGCGTTATTCTATAAAGTACGAATTCAACGTATGTTGTATTGTGACGATTGCATATTTTGCAAATACAAGATGATTCTGGGGGTTGTAAATTGCATCAGAAACTAAAATTGCTGCGCTTCATCATACTGTTTAGATGTCGTTTTCTCACAATACTGACCATTGCCAAATCCGCACTTTATCACGTACACTGCGCATATTAAACGAATTTACACATTAAACGAATATGATTTTATTTACATTTGAGCGACAAATACACAATGGTTGTTCTATCGAATCGCAATAATACTACATATTTTTATGGATGATGCCAAAAAAACATATCAATACGAAAATTTATCGATATACAGTAAACACAACTTGTATATCCCATCGAGAATGATGACCGATATTTTTTATAGCGGAACATGCGTTATGTTATCATACTTATACACAGACGCAACAATCGTAATCCAGTATTTGGCTACAATTGCTTAAGAAAATAATATGAGAGTTTTCAATTTTTTGAAAATCTATTTCGTGTAAAATAATGATCATATTTCTCATAAAGATTCGAAAACATACGTAAAAACTTGAGAAATGCGAATTATGTACACAATGTAAAATGTCGATCGTGGAACTATGATTTTTAATTTTATACGGTTTTTTCATACTCCGTTTTATGATGTTTAATTTCACGTTAACGTGAAGCAAATAATATATTTAATATTTACCCTAGAAAATTGTTTACAACGAAGTGAGAGATAAAGATAAAATATGTAAACTCTACATTTATCTAATTAGATCTCATCATTGCAATAGATTAATAATATTAATCAAAAATAGTTACCCTTAAGCAACATTCCTGTACAAGATGTTCTATTGTAGTAATAGTAATTGTTCCATGATCAGTGCAAACTTCGTCCTTGCACTTAAACTATATTAAAAGAAATGATTACAAGAGAGCATGTAAGAATAAGTTTTTGACTTTCTCTAGTAAAACTTGAGATCAGCATGTACAGGAATATTTTCTACATAATAAGAATAAAATTAAATGTCTGTTAATAAATAAATAGTAAAGACGCATGTTGAAGAATGTGATGCTTACTGGAAGACGGTATTAGAGTCTGACTGTAAGAGATTTATTCTTTTATTCTCTTAGATGGAAATTACAAGAGTACAGTTGTAATATTTCACTAATTAAATTCACCAATTGTGTAATAAAAATTATAAAAACCAATTAAAAGATTATTTTATAAAAAAATTACTACATTAAAATTTTGCAAGAATTGTCTATTGTCAAAAAACCAATAATATAAGAACAGTAAAATACAAGAGCTAAAAAGACACTTTGTACAGAAGCAATCACAAGTTAATACTGAACAAGCAACCATAGAAAAATCAAAATTAAAAATTTTGTAAATGTGTGCAACTGTATTCATTAATTTCCTCTCCAACGTGAACCACCACTCATATTAAAGTGCTGAACAACAAATTTGCGTGTTCATACAAAATCTTCAAGTTTTCTTTCTTTCAAATTCATGCGATATATCATTTTCGATAAGGGTTTCAGCCAAAATAATATATTTATTCGCAATTTGATACTCAGCACTCTAATAATGCGGTTTCTTTTTAATTTATACAGAAACAATCGTTAAACAATGATTAACGTATAAGACAGGTAGCACAAATACGTTGAGGCCCGATGCAGTCATCGTGACAAAACGCGCCACACTGTCGACATATTACCATAGCACCTCGCATATTACATTCACAAGGGGGCGGTGGATCACCACCCATAATCATACCGGGTGCTCCAGGTTCGGCGCCACCTCCTCCTCTACCATCAGTGCCCCTTGCTTTCAATGTTACGGCCTGATGTGAACCCTCTCCTGCACTGGCTGGTCTGCCACGTACTAAATGTACTCCAACACCCATTCCAGCAATTTGAGGTGGCAGAGGGGGAGCAGATGATGCTCTTGGGGCACTATCTCCAACTCCTGTTCTCTGCACCAATATATATTGACCCAATCCACCTGTTGTTGTGGATCCTAATTGTGCTACAGTATTGCTTTCTGGAACCTAAAAATGTTATTTAGTTGAAAAATAATTTTCCTGATTTTAAATAGTAATTTAAATTTATAATTCTTCCACAAGAGGAGAATTAAATTACTATATTTGGTTACAGTAAGTAACACATGGCATCACCCTAGTAACTTTATTAATGTCTTTCCTTTTACCTTTGTCCTTCCAATTAAAAAAAAAAAAAAAAAGAAAAAGAAAAAACATCTTATGAAATATATCATTCACATATTTTTTTCATTGTTACTTATTTTAATAATGTTCTGTCTTCTCTGAATTTGAGGATCGCGATATTGTTATACTACTTTTAGAAACTCAAAACTATTAAGTAGATTTATTTATTTAGGTACCTGTATGATACAGTGATCATCACAAGCCACCCGCAAGATTAGCACTGTACACACAGAAAAATATCAAATAATATATGATACAAACTTGAGTTTCTACTTTATATGAATTTTTCAAATGTAAGATAAAATTTTAAATAAATAAAAATGAACATAATCATATTCATTATGTTTGATATATATTTTAATTTAATCACATTGCAGATGCTTATAATTTATATGCAATATATATTGTAATACAAGAAATAATAAAATAAATATAAGTTATAGATATTTTTTATAT
>NW_016913695.1:639302-683001 GCF_001483705.2 Eufriesea mexicana | reverse complement strand
ATAATATTTAGTATTTTCTATTCAGTACATTCAACATTTAAACAGAACTAAATTATGCAAATGATACACTCTTGTTTTAAAAATAAAAAGGAGAAAACTTACTAAAAATTAAAATAATATAGCTTTCAAAGAAATATCATACCTCTGTTGAAGTAGCTTGTCGTGCAGTTGCAAACACATGTCTCAACATAACTGCTTGAGTTTTATTTTGAGCTTGTTTATTTTGTATTGTTTGTGATGGCTTTTGTGTTTTAACAGTCGTAATTGTACGACCACCAGATTTATTCGTCGTGAAGGCACCATCACCTCTGGCAAGTAAGCTTGGTGGCGGTTTCAAGTGAGCTTTTAATTGATCTCTATTTGGTGAACTTTGAATAACCTACAATAATATAAACATATTTTATTTAATAAAATAAAAAAAATATTTAAAATTTGTTTAAATAAAGACAAGTTTGTTAAATTACCGCTTGACATATTTGATAACTGCGTTCCAAGTTAACAGCACCAGGTGGTTCTTTTGTAGTACTACGAGATCGACCTCCTCCTTGTTCTTTATTACTGTTCCTTGAACCTCTTTGACTACTTTGATTATTAGAACGTGAAGATCTCGAAGACACAGCTACTGTTGCTCCAGGATATTGTTGTTGTATGGTCGCTACAACTTGACGCGGTTGCGTGGGGGCCGATGCTTGATGTTGAATAACGATGGTATTTTGTGCACGATTTTGTGGTTGTACACCAATCGCGGCTGTTACGGTATTTTGAACTTGATTTTGGGTCACGTTACTTCTAATATTTCGTGTATTATTATTTTGAGTATTTAGTTGAATAACTTCTTCTTGTGTTCTCATTATGTTTACATGCGAGGTTGTATTTTGTTGATTCTGTATTTGAGCAGTAATTGGAGACGTGCTGTTCAAAGTCGACGCGGAGTTTTGATCAGAATGAAAACTAGTTTGCACGAATCTGATAGATTGCAGTTGTGGAAAGGCAATAATAGGTGAACTCTGAGTCTGAAAATTCTTCATTATACAACTCGTTCCCGGTGTGCCGATTGCGAGACCTTCCGATTGAAACGGCGTTCCTTGAACAACCGGTAGTTGAATACAGTTAACGGATTCTACATTCGAATCTGTGTTGATAAACTGTTGAGATGGGTTAGTCGAATCGGTCGAAGTGGGTGTCTCATTGCATTCGTCCTGAGTGGTCACCGTAATGTTAGCGGCTACAGATCCGTCAAGAGCTGCAGCTACTAATGGCCATGGAACTTGAAGCTCTTCCTGAGTCTTCATGAAATAAAATTAACTTTTCTCAATACAAAAATATATTATCGGTCATCATACATTAGAAAAAGTAGATACGAAGTTATTAGAATTTTTTATCAGTACACTTACCCTATTATTATTGTTAATATTGTTAACTGTGGGGTCTACCGACCAACTACATTCTAACATTTCAGAACAGACGTAGTTATTTGCTTCTCGAAGAGCTTCGTCTTCATTTCCACTATTTACATCTTGTTGATCTCTAGTGGCCTCTGACTGTCCTGATACCACTTGTGTTTCAGTTTCTTCGGTATTATTCGATCCCATCTCCATTCCATCGAGAATAGGGTACATTATTTCTTCGGGACATCCCGAAATCTCTTCGTACGCTTCGCGCATTTCTCCCCTTACCTGAAAGAGGTGTATCATATTTTTTTTTTTTTTTTTTTTTTAACAGAACTTGATAATTTTATGTTGTAAATCTTTACAAACGGTATAAATTATCACCTCCAATTCGTGAATACGTTGTAACGTTTCACTGTCGATCTCCATTCCTTCAGGAATTTGCGATTCACCGTCCGTTGGATTTTCATGAGAAACCTGCGTTGTTTCAGTGTGATTGTTATTAATTAATGTGGAATCATCCATAACAATTTCAGTTGATCTAACTTGCTCATGTGGGGGTGGTGTCTCGAGCATAGTTGTAGTCTCGCAATCGGACATCGAATAAATTTGTTCCTCCGACATTTGAGATATTTGCTCTTTCGATATTTGAGGTACTTGATCTACAGAAGTTTGAGATGTGCATTCTGTTGATAACTGTGATGATGTTTCCCTAGATGTATGAGACATTTGTTCTGTTTGTTCACTGGATCTCGGTGAAGCATTCTCTTCTGGTAAGAGTATCGTATCTTCTTCGGATACTTCGAGTATATGATTCTCCATTGCTTGAAGATTCTTTTCATCTTGAGGTAAATGTATTTCTTCATCATACGTGTTTGAAATACTTTCTTGACAGACCTGTGTTACTACTTCATTTTCTTCGATTATATTTTGTTTTTCTGGTAAATTAATAATTTTATCATCTTCCTCGAGTTTATCTTGATGCATTTCAGTATCAACTATTGTTTCTACAGAATTTATGTTTACAGATTCTATGTGTTTTTCGTCAATTAACGTATGTGCTGTTTCATTATAGTCTGATGGTAATAATTCTTGTATTTCTGTTTCATTCAATTCATCTGAATTATTTATACTAGTTTCAACTTTACAATTATCTTCTTCCACTTTATCTTCAGACACAATAATAGGACAGGGAGTATCTGATACAGGTGTATCTACATTAGATTCTAAACGAAGTCTTAAACTCGAACGCGTTACAGCTCCCCCAGATCTTGACTCTGTAATGCAGTGGAGACCTGATCTAAGTTTGGGTTCACGTTTTTCACCCCATATAGGTTCAAAATGTTTCACTTTCCATGGATCTAATTTGTTTTTATCTCTTTCTGCCTCCATCTTCAATCTTTGTTGATTCTCAGGTGTAAATTCTCCTTCTGCCAAGCGTTTACGCCATTCTAGACATGCTCGAGCAAAGAATTCATTGTTTAATCCAGATGTGGCAGCATCCTAATAGCAATAGACAACATATATTTTTACATAAAAGATTATCTTAAAGATTTCACAAAGAAATAATTACAATAATTGACTAATTCACAGTACTAATGCATTATTAATAAATATAAATTGTTAAAATTACCTGTCTATCTACAGCAGGTAAAAGTTGTGCAAGCTTTCTTTGATACAAAGGTGGTAACCCTTGGAAGGTATGCCTATTTAAAAGAGCACGTAAACTTGTACTTGCTAAGATACTTGCTGGAGACTCAAGATCTACAAGACCAGCCTCCAGTTGTGCAGTTGCTGATAATCGTTTCGTTGATCGCCTACGTCCAGATTTTAAACTAAATCCTGGCAAACTTGCCAGCACTTCTCTCATTGTGGCAGCAGGCTCTTCAGTTGCTTTATTCAAATAACATTACATTAAAATATATAAAGATAAAGTGAAAAATGAGTATATATTAAAATTACTCTTTTATCATATTATATATTTATATTTAAATTTATGTAAACATAAAATAATAAATACATTACACTTACTAGTATTAATATGCTGTACATTATTAACTGGAGATGGTGGATCATTTGGTGGAGGTGGAGGTAATGGTTTAACAACAATCCTTGGAAGAGTACGAGAATTTCCAGCTGCGATAGTTGTATTTTTCCTACGTCTTTTGGCTTGCTGTCGTAATGCATGTTTGATAACTTTTTTACTGTGCACCATACTAGAATAGCCAGAGCAACCTGGACTAGTTTCACACCCTTCACCTTTGGCAAGTTCTACATCTGTGTCCATGACAGTACCTATACTGCGAACATCGTTGATCGAAATGCCGGCTAATCGAACGTGAATCCACGATAGCACTATATTTGATCAAATATAACCTTTGTATGTTTTATTTCATATTGCAGCAAAAAATTCAAAAAACGATTACTCTGGCTTAAGAAATAAACATTCTTCAGTAACAGCACCTTCTTGACATTTCAATATAGTCAAAGAAACTCAAACAATTTAAACAATATTTTTTAATTCATGTTGTTCAAGGAATTGTGTACGCACAAAATTCAAATGAATTTACAAATTTCACTGTTTCTTAATCTATTGGCAAAGTGCCATTCGGTAAAACTCGCAAAGTTCCGCTTCTGTCGGCCATATTGTATTTACATATTTATACCATGGAAGCACCATCACATAGATTGCTTTTCAGTTCAATAGATATTGTTACCTATATTAAAGTCGATTCTTCACTTTCCCATGAATTTAAAAATGATACATTATTAAATCTGAAGAATACAAAATGATTAAAAATTGCGAAATTAGAATTGGAGATTGGAATAATTTCTAAGAAAAATAATGAAATTTGTTTTCAACATTAAATATTATCTTTACAAGAAAATCGAAAATATGAATGTTCTGGGAATATTTTGCTTTCTATAAGATATTTTTCTACAAATAATATGAATGGACAGACAAATATATTCCACTACACAAGACCAATACGAAAATAAATTTTAAATCACGATAGGATTTTTGATTGGATAATAAGAACTATCTTAACTAAAATTGCATAGATTTTATTAACAAATATTTTGTACACAAAATGATCTTTGTCATTTTATTACATATGTATATGATAATCTTTTTAAATCATAAATCATAAATTATATTTTCTTAAAATTACATAAATCTTATCCTAAAATTTTGCCGCCCATTGTACTATTTAAAAGATTATAAAATCTATGAATGCAATTTTAATACTCAACAATTTTTTTAAACAAAAACTTTTTCGTTCTTTCTATGACCTACGATATATTTTATATTATTCTAAAAATAAATTAGTTACAGAAAACATGAAATTTTCGTGCAAAATCGACCTAAGGATTTTTTTCTTATAATTGCCATTCTACATTTCCCGCCAACATGGCAAATATGGCGAAGCTCGTATCGTTTCCCGCCAAGCCCTCACGGAGCTCTCGTATGGCGCACCTTAGTTGTATAGCAGTATAAATTAATCGTGTTTTTTTGTGATTTTTCTCGAGTTTTTCGATAAAAATGGGGCAGTCAGACGATGTAGAAGATTCTACTTACAGTAGACATCAAGATTTGTGTCAGAAATTGAATATGGATGCAACTGCTGCTTCTGAAGCTTGGAAATCTTATGAGACTATTCGACAAAATTATACTCTTGAGGTATTTTTTGAATTACTCATTTTCCTGATTATTTTGTATTGTATTAATTGTTTAAGATTAAACAATATAGTCCCTCCGTTTTACATTCACGAGATGCAAATATGTTATTTGACTTGTTTATTTATAACATATAAATTGTTGACTCCTCTGCTCAACGTTTAACGTTATTGAATTCTCAATTTGTTTTACTCATATGATTAAAGTGTACTAATTTTAAATATTAAGATAAGCTGTTAAATGCACATATTTTAAAATACGAGAAATATTTTTATTAATAAACAACGATTAATTTATAAAACCTAATCCATTACTGACATAATTTGATACTTTATTATTTATAAATTAATACTAATTTTATATGTTATGTAATTTATTAATAGTTTACATCTTAACATTTCTTTTATTTATTCTTATTTATAAAAATTTTCATATAAGACATATCATTTAAAAATAATATGTGTACATATAATTGTATAATTATATATGTAGTAAAAATTCTTGTATGTTTTTTAGGGTGATCAATTGCATTGGATAGGGTGTGCATTATATGTAGCTTGCCGTAAGTCTTCCATTCCTACTGTTGGAAAGACTGGTACTAATGTGGAAGGCAATTGTGTATCATTGACACGTTTATTACAATTGTGTAACCTTCCTTTAATACAATTCTTTACAAAAAGTAAATCTTGGGCTGATATGGCCAATATGCCACAAGATTTTCGCTCAAAGATTGAAAAACTTGAAGGAAACTTTGCAGTTTCTATGGTCATATTTAAAAAGTATCAGCCAATTTTTACTGATATATTCAAAGATCCTGTAGATGATATTTCACGGCCACCAAGATCAAGGCGGCACAAGGCACTACCCTGTACACCTGCTAGAGTATTTGAATTTTGTTGGACATTATTTATTTGTATAAAAGGAGCATTTCCAGATATTTCTGATGATCTTGTTAATTCTTATCATCTTCTTCTGGTCTGTTGTGATCTTATATATAGTAATGCTCTTCTGGCTAATAGAAAGGATCTTTTAAATCCTAATTTTCCTGGTAAATATATGCTGATCATGTATGAAAGTCTAAATAGAAATAAGTTTTTTATTTATGTATTTTTTGGCAGGTTTACCTTCAAATTTTAATGATGAGAATTATATTCCACCTCAAACAGCAAATTGTATAGTTAGTTTGTTATGTGAACGTCATGAAGCTATTGCAGTTGAAGCTAAAGTAATTAAGGAGTACTATTTGAAGAATCATATTAATAAATTGTTCAATGAAAGAGTCCTGCGTGGTGATCAGTCAAATTTTTCTGGTATTTTAGAAGCTTTGAATTTTGATGGCAATAGCAAAGCTATCAATAGAGTCTATGAACAACATGTACTAAGTGTTGGAGACTTTGATGAAAGGATTTTCTTAGGTAATAATATTTTTTATTAACTATTTTTGTATAAAATATCTAGCTTTTAAACTGGCTTACTACTATAGAAAGAAATGCTTGTAAATATAACGATATGTAGTGCTATTAGCTGTATGCCTGTATGCTTCTTTTTATCAATTTCTGCTTTAATAAACACAAATTGCTTGTATATCATAAATTAGAGGGAATAATTTTATAGATTTTATAATTCCTTTTATTATATATTAATAAACACAGTTGTAATGTACATACGAAGTTACAAATGTAATTGAAATGATATTCTGTTACTTATAAACAACTGCTTAAAGAATATTATTGTTCTGAATGTTTATAAATAGTAAATTTTCTTATTTGTATATAGTTATCTATGCAAAGCTTTGAAGGTTATTTTAGATTTGCTTATGTTTTTTTGATTTGCATTTTTTAATAAAGGACAGAATACTTGATAATCTTTATTTTGTCTTTTTGGATAATTTTAATTTCTTGCTGTTAACCAATTTGTGTCTGCTTTGTCTTGATTGTGGTATAGCTGATTGGAGGAGAGTGAGATTAAATGGAATATCAAGTTTGGAAATAGTTGGAGGAGATCTAGCTTGTCATGCTAAATTATCTAAACATATTTTCATGAGAGGTAGGTTTATAATACATAGAAAGCTGCTATCAAAAACTAATAATAAGCTTTGTATCAAATAATATTAAGCTTTAGCATGAGCAATATTTACATTTATATTTTTATCTAGTTTTTTAATGTGATTATGTATAATTTATTTTAAAATTCCAATATGTTATAGATATTGTATGTGATATTATTTTATTGCAGGCCATGATGCTAGTAATAATATTGGTTCTCCTACACAGATGATGAATGTTGGTGATCTCCATGAACAGTTTCAAATGAAAAAGGAACAATATAGTGGGGTAAATATTATAACAATTTTATACAGAAGCACATGTATATGTATGTTTGTATATAATTTATAAAAATTTTATTTTGAATAAATTTATACTTACATAAAAATGTCTATAGCAGATACAGCATTTAGCTCCACCTACTCCATTAACTGGGCGTAGTTACCTTAGACCAAAAGATATTACTAATGTGACACCAGTGTCCACTGCAACGCAAAGCGTAATTCGACTTCAAGCTATGTTGGCAGGTCAGACTTCACCAAGTGAAAATTTATTGCAAATTTTAAGTAGCTGTTCTCAAGATGTAAAGACTCTCGTTGAGACAAAAGTCAAAGAGCTTGGAGAACAATTTTGCGCTAACTACAACAAAAGTACAAATGCGAATGAAACCACATCAGATTTTGGAAAGAAAAGACTTTATCTAGGTCAAACACTTTTCTACAGACTTTTAGAAATGATTTTAAATGATGAAAAACGCAAGAAACCAAATTATGACGTAACGGTATGTTAATTGATTATTTAACCAGTTGAGTGCCACTTTATCAGGCCACAATGTATAGTTGGCATTGTGTTAATAAATTTTGAATATGCAGAACAAACGTACTGACAATATCAAAATTTTAATGATAGATTTAAACTATAAAACATAAATTTGTAACTACAAGAATGTTCAATATAAGCTAGTCATCGGAATTACAAACAGAACATACTTCCTATGAACAAAAAAAAAACAAAATGATCGCGCTGTTTGACACTTTTCAGTCAAATTTCTGCACTAACCTGTGGCACTCAAATGATTAAAATTAAAGAAAATAAATTAATTAATGAATAATATTTAAATTGATATGTTACAGAATCTTCTTACAAAAGAAATCTTTATTCAATGCTTATTTGCCTGCTGCCTAGAGATAGTCATTTATTCATACAAAAGTAATGACAAAATCTTTCCTTGGATTTTGAATGCTCTGAATCTAGATGCCTACTATTTCTACAAAGTAATAGAAATTATAGTCAGGGCAGAAGATCAATTATCTCGCGATGTTGTAAAACATTTGAATCAAATAGAGGAAAAGATTCTAGAATCACTTGCCTGGCAAAGCGATAGTCCCTTGTGGGGTGCCATTCAGTCCACGGCAGAAGGTGTTCCGAGTTGCGAAGAAGTTTCTTTGCCTGGTATGTTGGAAACTGTCGATCCAAATATTCCAGGACAACCGGTATTGAGAAGAATCGCCTTGGATCGTGGCACTCATCATGATGTGCAACAAAGTCCTATTTCCTCTGCCTCAGAAAGATTTCAGTCTCCTGTTGCAGCATCTGGTGTGGCTAAGAAACGTTTATTTCCTGATACTAGAATTGGCGGACAAAGTGTTTTGCGAGTGGCAGGTCAAAACGTCTTACCATCGAAAGTTTTGACTATCGATGGCAATCCTAGAATACTTTTATTACCTGAACAAATAACAGTTCCAAGAACGTCTAATGTACAGACTACGGCAGCTCCAATGCAAACTATAGCGGTTAATAGAGAACCAGTGAAACCAAAACGAACTGGTTCTGTTGCACTGTTTTTCAGGAAATTCTACAATCTAGCTAGCGTGCGCATGTTAGATTTATGCGGTTCTCTAGAAATAATGGATACAGACTTAAAGAAAAAGATATGGACAATTTTCGAGTATTCCATTAAAGAACGAACAGAATTAATGAAAGATCGTCACTTAGATCAAATTTTAATGTGTGCAATTTACGTTATATGCAAGCTAGTAAAGATGGAAAAGAATTCTTTCACTGAAATCATGCGGTGTTACCGATTACAGCCTCAAGCAGAATCTCATATATACAGATCAGTACTTATATCCAAAATAGTGACTGGTGAATCACAAAAAAATAACGAAGAAATCGGGCAAAAAGATATCTCGGATAAAGAAACCAATGTGGCACCTCCTACGCCAACGAACATGGCTGGAACATCGCAGAATTTTGGTGAAGAAACGCGAGGTGATTTAATTAAATTTTATAATACAGTATATGTGCCACAAGTGAAAGAAGTGGCGAATAAGTTGGGATTAGCACGTGGCAGCGTAATGAATTTGTCGTTAAGTCCATTACCGAAGGGAAAACCTCCTGCAAATTCACCAGTTAGACGTGTCACCAGTAGTATTATGACGCGTACATTAGATCCGAAAGCTATTTCAGCTTCTCCAGCACCGCAACTTAGTTATTGCTTTAGTCGTAGTCCTGCTAAGGTAAATTAAAGTCACTCTTTTATAGTATATAAAAGAAAAATTATATATATATATATATATATACACATATATATTTCTCTTTCATAGGATTTGGAGGCTATTAATAAAATGATGATTTCCGTCGATCCTAAAAGATCTGTCGGTAAACGACTTTTATCGGATGATACTGACGTGGAGATGTCAGAAGGAACATCCCCGATTAAAAAAACAACTGCGTTCGTCGCACGTAAATTGGAGAACATAATCGGCGAGCGACGTACACAAAATCAATAAAAAATTCAATTAAATGTCCAGATAAGTTATTAAAAATATGGGTAACGAAAGGAAAACAGTTTTTCTAGGCATCTTCGTTTCCTTTATATAAAAAAAATTTTTTTTAATCAAACGAATAGGAACAACCATTTTGAAGTCGAATTTTTGTTTCTTGGCTGTGTGGCTTAAAATAAATGAAATGTTCGCTTCTCAGGTATGATCATGTTAGAAACAGAGAAAAAGGCCCGTATGATACCTGATCGTATGTAAGGATACGATGTTGTTATATTAAGTAAAGCCAGAGTTTTATTTCCAGTGTCTTTTTTAAATATTTCAATAAATTTGATCAAAATAAAAATATTTTAAGCACTATTTTAAAGAAAATGATTTCAAAATGTAAAAAAGATAATTTGAGCATTTTTTTAATACTTCTTCTTTAAATGTAGTTTAATTTTAAATATTCTATAACATATTATGTTTTCTTTAGATAAGTGTTTCATTATTACAATACCATGTGTTAACACAGAACATAAATAATTTAAAAACTGCTTTAAGTTATTACATGTGGAGAATATATTATGTTCAGTTTATTATAAACGAATTGTTCAATTTTCATCTTTCACTGGAAATGATTCTGACTTTTATTGATATCACTAATCAGTGGTATTTTGATCGAGCTATGTACTCTCTCTGAAATTATATATATAACTTATATATAATGTATGATGAATTTGTAAGAGTTACGGCCATAGACGGTAAAAGAAACATTACTTTACCAGTAGATTTAAGCATGCTGCAAAGGCAATTAAGTGCTCAAAGCATGCAAATACGATTTGGGTGATATTTAATTAAATTTACTAGACGTAAGTTTGAATCTAAAGAAAAATTTTCAATGTTCAATCGTCTTTTTCGAGTGTAATAAGTTATTTGCGTTACTCGAGATTTCATTCGTTTCGTGAATTGAGACTTCCAATTTTTGATCACGCCCAATGGTGTGCATATTAGATATAAGCGTTTCTTTCAAATTCTACATTTGATCTCATTAAATTTGTCTTTTTATTACCAAACAATACATATAAATTACAAATAATATTATTATTAAGATTAAAATGATATTTGAATAACTTAGAATTGAAGAAAGCTCTCGTTTTTCCAAGATATTTTTCATAAATGCGGAACAATTTTATAACAAAATTTGTTAATGAAAATTCGCTCGATTCGCTCGAACGGAGGTCATGATTGTAATAACAATTTTTCGATCTTGCTGTTACATATGACAGCCCAATATACTGCGTGTTTCGTTGTATATGAGAAGTACGACAGGAGTAGTAGATTTGGAATATTAAAATAAGAAAAAGAGTTCATATAAATATATTCTGATATGATCGTGTTTACAGAATTATATCGTATTTGGTATTGCAATAATCCTTTCTGTGTATAAGTACCCTACAACATAAATATTAGTTTAGTCATTATGAGGTCATAATTTGTAAATAGTATTCGGTATTTTATTATATACTATAAAAGTTATTGTTGTGATGAATTACTGTATTATGAATAATTGTCAAATTGCGGAATAAGTAATATACTCATATTCAAATACTGAAATGGATGATATACACGTATGTTGCACCTGTAATTCATTACAAAGATATCTTTTATAGTACATAATAAAATACCGCGTATTATTTACAAATTATGACCTCATAACGACTAAACTAATATTTATGTGTAAGTATCTTACACACAGAAAAGGCTATTGCAATACGAAATACGATATAATTTACAAACAAGATCATATCGAGCATATATTTATATAAATATCTTATTTTATATATCTTATTTTAATATCTCAAATCTACTTCTTTCATACTTTCCACATGCAATAGAACACCTTGTATTTACAAAGTTTTCAAGCTAGAACAATATAGTTCAACGAGAGATTTCACTTCTCGTTATGCACTTATGGCAGTTCCTCTAACGATTTCTTCTAGATAAAACGAAAATGTAAAGAGTTTTATTGGCATATAATAATTATAAAATAGTTTATGTGTACATAGTATTGTAATTCGAAAGTAAATTAGAAAAATAAAAGTCGGAAATTTTATATGTTATACTTGTATTAATGTTATTGAGAAAAACATACATTTAATATTAAAGTCTTATATTTATAACAATTGATGCATTTTTATTATTCATTTATAAAATTTTAATCTAATGTAATATTGTTAACAAAAGTAATTCTATTATGTAAAAATTAAATTTATATTCAAAAAGTTTGCAGATTGGGAAACTTGTAGATTATACAATTTCGTCCATAACAGAGTCAGAAGAAATTTTTTTCATAATAACTAAAATTTATAAAATTGAGTTAAAAATCTAATATATATTTAAATAAGAAAAATATCAATTTACTTTTTATTGGATTTTTTGTTTGCTAACAAATTGTGGAATTTAGAAAATATATTAATAAAAAATATAACCTAAAAATATTCGTAGAAATATTTTATATTTAATACGTCAATAAGTGAACAATTCACTGCAAGCTTGATAATTTAATATTTAAAAGAAAAGAAGACTCTTTATTCCATATTTCAGTTATGTATCTTAAATAATATGCAAAACAGTGCTTTTAATTAAATGTCATATTAAAAAATTTATGCAATAAAGATGTATTTCATTGTTAAAATACGACATACTCAATCTTCTATAAAACAAATATTTAGAAATATTTTTACTGATGGCATAAAATACAATATATCGAAACAAAGTAAATTTATAAACAAATTTATAAATAAAGGCAAGTCAAACAGGTAATGCATCTTAAATTTAAAAAATTTTTAAAATCTTGTATATATTAGTTTTTAAATTAATTATTACTCATAAATAGGAATTTATTAATCCAGGATATCATAAATCCATCTTCTGGTGCATCAACAAAGAAGGAACTTTCTGTGCATACAATACGAAGAATGAACGTTCTGAATAAAGTTTTTATGGAACATATTACAGATATCATGTCTACTGGAGAGATAGAACCTGAAATTCTAAATAGAAATATAGAAATTTCTCATATAAGAATAACTCCAGATTTTAAACTTATTAATGTATATTGGATAGACAATAATTTTAAGAAATTTGAAAAATCTGACACAGAGGAACTGTTAGAAAAATGTGCCTTCCGATTAAGACATGAACTGACCCAACTTCATGTTATAGGTGTGGTACCTCCTATTCAATTTGTCAAGCATAAAGGTACACATTTATTAAAAGAAGTAGAAGAAAAATTGAAGATTCTAGACTTCGGGGAAGAACATACATCTAGTCCATATTCAAATTACATACATCACACTGTTACCTCTTTCGGTATTAATGAAGGCATATCTAATAGTAAAGAGGACAATTTTAGTGTAAACATACCAATAATGAAACATAATGTATTTGGATTAGATCATTTTAAAATTATGTCAAAGGTATATCACGTACATAGATGAAATTTGAAATTAATAATGTATTATTTAGAAATATCTTTTTACAGATTAAAGCTTCATTAAATAAATCAAAGAAAATTCTGAAGAAAGAAACAAAGGAATCACTTTCTGAATCAAATGTTAAAGATATTCAGAATTTGTTTGCTGATAATAAGCAACAGAAACTATTTGCACAGTTTTTGAAACAAAGGAGAAAAGAACAAAAAAGAAACATCAAGAATAGACATAAAGTAGATGATCATATTTATAATTATGCAGATGAAAATAATGATCATGATAACATTGAAACTAATGAAAATGATTTTATTGATACTGATTATAATGATTTTAATGATTATGAAGAATTTGGTAGAAAATAGTAATAGAAAATTAACTGCACATGAAATTTAGACATAAATAGAAATAAAAAAAAATTAATATCAATAACATTTATTTCCACAGTTAATTTTATTTTATACATCTGTATATAATGTATAATTCAACTTCCCTTTGTTAAATTTATAATATAATTTATATGCAATATTCATCCAAATTATTGATCCCATTGATTAATTTCATTTTGATGTATGTTATGCTTGTTATTAATCACAAACACTTAAATATTTTTATATATTGAACTATTATTCTTTCTCTTAATTTTTATTAAAATATCCGTAGCTACAATCGTGGAAAGAAATTGAAACTTATAAAAAAAATTCAACATTTCAACATTTAGCTAATGTGTTAAAACATGGATGATAGATTAATAAACTTAAACTAAAAATTGCGTACTCTCTTTGAAATAATTCAAGAAATTATAAATTACAGAATTAACACAGTGCAACATAAATTAGAAATTAAATTGTACAATGGCATTAATCAACATATGATTGTTGTTTCATATGTTGTAATACATGTATACCTAATCTAAATCATACAAATCATGCAGTTCATTCAACTGCACATAAGGTCAAAAGAATACGATTTAACAATAAAATTTTGCACTAAATTTCAACTAGATTGTGTTTGTGGAGTATTTGGTTCCTTTTCTGGCATTGTTTTAATATCAACGTCCTTATTTCCTAAAAGAAGTGATATTTGTTGCTCGTTTACGGACTTAATGTTTGAACGAATATCTGACACTGTTAAATGGGGTATCGAATCACTTAGATTACATGCTTCTAATACATATTTATTGAAAATTTCACTTTTATCAGCATAAACATGATGCCCTGCTCCATTTATGGCCTATAATCAATGGAAATATATAATTGCAATAAATTAAAATCTTCTTAAAATAGTTCTTTGCTCTTAATTCTCTGTTTTTATTTTTACCTGAACATTAATATATGATGATATCCTGGTGTGTTTAATTGTTTCCCAAGATGAATTGTCAATCCAAGATCGACTACCATACAAGAGAGTTATTGGAATTTCTGGGTTTAGTTTATCCATTCTTCTAACAATAGGATTTTTTGCCCAACCAAAATGTTGCATCATTGCATGGAATGCACTTTCCCCACTTTTCATTAAACATGATAAAATTAAGCTTTGGCATTACATATTTAGCAATTCAAATGAAATATTTTTTAACTTGAATTCAAAATCTAATACTTTAGCTTTTGAAATCAAATAATTTTATTTTGTTTAAAAATTTTAAATACGTACGATGGTGTTTGAGCATTACACTGATGTAAGTATTGTGAAATTACAACAGTATCATCTTTTAATACAGGTGCAAATTTTTTTACTATATCTGGCCTTGCTTTTTCAATTAACCACCGCCCTAAAAAAATAAATAGTTTATATATTGATAATATAAAATCTCTTATTAGAAACATTAACACCAAAAAATATACTGTGGTAAAAACTAACCAAATGGACCAGCTGCTCTGACTGGCCATAATGGATTTAATGGTTCCACCATATATGATATGACTTTTACCCACGTAGGACCCCATGGAGTTCGTTCTACAGGTCCTTCAGAGAAACCCCAAGGATCAGCAAGAATTAGATGTTTAATTCTTTCAGGATATTTCATGCTATATGATGCTGCAAGAAAGCCACCCATTGAATGACCTAACAAAACAAATTTTTCTAACTGCATTTCTCTTCTCCATTCTTCAATAGAACGAACTAGTTGACTTTCTGCTTCTTGTGCTTCGTTACTAAAAATAGGACGACTACTTCTACCAAAACCTAGAAGAGAATTATATATTTCAGATAAAATACAAAATAGATACAAATACAATATTATTTGACATATACCATTATTTAAAAAATAAATTCAAAAGCAATCTATGATTATGTGATAAAAAAGATATCAATCTCATAAGTTGAATGAAAAGTATTGTAATAATAAATTATGACCATTTAAAAAATATACAACATCGCTTGTTTCACAAATTGTATATGATTCCAAAGGTCAATCTTAGTCATCTATGAGTCATCCATGATAAATGTACTCAAGAACAAAGTATATCTCTAGATAACTTACTTTTTGTATTTTAATATTACTGAATAAAATAATAAATTGAAACCTGCATCCTATTATTTCAAAATTTTGAGTAAATAATAAATAATTATAATTTCTCTTTATTTTTACCTAGTATATCAATAGCGTACACTGGCCTCTGAGAAGCTAATGCATCAAGATTTAAACACCATAATGCTACACCTGCCCCTAAACCATGTAACAAGACAAGTGGTGTTTTTGATGATTCTTCATTTAAGGAAATAGTCCATATTTTATCCGATGTTCCTACAACTGGTCCTATATCCACATACCATCCTCGATATGCAGTTTTCAAACCTACAGCATCAAGATATAATAGCTTAAGTCATATAATCAACATTCTATCTGAGATTACATTCTTTACACTAAATAAAATATTAGTGAATTTATAGTTTATTCTTAAATTATAAGCTTACTTTACTTTGTAATCATGGGCCCCATTGTTTACAAAATATGTTTAATAAGAAACAAAGAAGTAACTTACAAGAAAGTATTCTTTTTTCTGCAGCACGCAACATAGTTGAAGATGAACCAGACCAGCTAAACCATTCCCACAACCAGCTAATGAATAAAAAAAATTATTTTTCAAAAATGTTGGATAAATAAATAATAAATTATTAATATTACTTAATATTATATTATGTTACATACTGATAAAATTACGTTTTTATAACAATAATTTTTACACAAGCGTAAGATTAATTACTAGTTACATGCATAATTTTAATAATTTTTTAATTCATTAACATACCATTGATCTTAACATTGTCACTTTATTATATTTTTTAATACTGTTATAATGTAGTTTTATAAATGTGATATTATGATTTAGATGATACTAAATTAAAAAAATTATCTCACATTGTATAATAACCCTGATAAGTATGATAAATATAAAATATATGTATAATAAATTTTGAAAACTTTAATGCGTAAATTGAAAAAGAAATTACCTACGTATTTGTACGTAAAATAAATTCGAAATTGAATTAACTACGTATTTCTTTGGTTATGATTCTTCATACTAAAATTGTTTAGCGCGTGACCTTGAAATGCAATCCAACGTGACACAGTTAATTCTTTGACTTCCATAATCATTTTTCTTTTATATGTGTATGTAGCATTTCAAAATACTTCTACATGTATGGTATCTATAATATAAATCTATTAATTACAATGATAATTTGTATTGCAACAGTGAAACGTCGAGACATTTTAACTTAAATCTTGATTGCGGAAGATTCTACAATCAAAATGACGTATGTATATTTAGAAAATGATTGTACACTATTGATATTATATATTAAGTTGTTGAAACCGATAAAAAGTCAATGAAAATTGTAAATTAAAAATAATATGAGAGACAGTTATAAGGAAAAATACATTTAAATTTCATACGTACCTTTTCGATCTGACAATTTCATAATCTGCCATTAGCTTCTACGACGTTCCGGCTGTTCGTTTACAATGATTTCTTTGTTGACAATGTGGAACAACTATGCCGACGTAGTCAATTCTATTATCTAATTGCTGTCGATTCGAGCACACTTTACGTTGAAAAATGGAAGGGTGGGAGTATCAGCTGATGTACAGATGTATATGTTGGAGAACTCGTGGAGTTTCTCTTTTGTGAAATACAAAATATGTGTTTTGTTATTTATTATTATATGGATATGTTTGTTAAAGTAGACAGTAGTTATATTCTATCAATGTATATTTTTTGACGGTTATGTTACATAATTATGGCTAAATTGTGATGATACAAAGGGTGTTGTATTTAACAATAGTAACATAACCTAGAACTTGTATGATACCAATATTTACATATATGTATATTGATGTATATATATCATAAATCTTTTTAAAAAAACAGAATTATTATTAAGTAACATATGTATCATTCTAATATATTTCAAATTATTTGTTACTCTGTACATTAAGGAAATTTACGGAAATTTAATTGAATATTTAAAAAAATTTTAATATAGAATATTATATTTATATTACTTACAGTTGAGTACACCTTTCCTTTATATATGTGGTCTTATCTTTAAATTCTGATGTATGAATCAACGTAAAAGTTGTAAATGACAAACTATATTGAGAATGAAAAAATCGATTTTACATTAAAGATTATAAGTAATTAAATATAAAATACAATCTGTGATTTATTGTTATCGAAGAATTTATCGAATTAGAAGTTTTTATATAATATATTAATAGTAATAGGAAAATCTGGTTACATCGATTATACAATTAAAAATATATAAAAATATTTAAATTGATTCTATTTTTATTTATAACTAGTAGTTTAAAATATTTTGAAATTTCGATAATTAAATTGTTCACATGATTAACGCTGAGCTTTATAGTCTCATGAAGTAAATGAAACTAATACTCTATCTTTATAACACACAACAAAGTATAAGCGTAGTACAATGAAGAATACCAGACAAGGCATTTTATAATGATCAGAGAGCCTCTATACACAGGCTCTGGGTGCTTTTGGCTCTCCCGACAATATGAGCTATTCATCCCAATCAGCACATCCTCATTGCACTCATGCATGATTCTCATTACTTGGTCCAATTGTTTCGGGAATTCAAAGTTGTACGATAGTTGATGAATCGTTTTTACAGTCCTATATTTACATTATATTCTTAGCAATTATAGCTGATGAAAATATAGTAAAAGGAGGTTAACGAAATTAAATAGTAAAAACTTATAATTAAAAAAAAGAATTGTTCTATTAAAAAAATATGTCAATTTATACTGTATAATGAAAAAAAATAATACTTGTAAGAGAAAAATAATAAGTATGAGGGAAAAAGAAGGGAACTGTAAGACGTTCAATACTACCGGAGGTGGAGATCGATAACTAACTCAACTGTAGTTCATTATAAACATTTTTTTTATTTATTTTTTATAAGAGATACAATATAGAAATATAATATCATTCCAGGAAGAGTATTGAATGTTTATTAATTGTATAAAAAAATTTTTAAAAGTTTAATTAAAAGTTGTTATTCTCACGTAATATCTTTATTCCTTAAGAAACGATGGCTTCATCGTTATTATTTTGTTAAATACATTAGCGAAAATAAGTAATAAGCATAAGAAAGAATGCAAACATGTATATTTTGAAAGCATTCAAAGAAAAGCAGGATGTGACGGTGTCTATATGTATATTCGATCTGACGCATAGCGTGCGTGGCGTAAGGATACAAGTGCAATTCGGGCGTCGTCTGCTGGCACTACTTTCTTGTCTGCCAGTCAGAGAGGAGGATCTCGAATGAAACGGGTAATTTCAGTTCCTATAAGATTGCACGTTGCATTGAATTGCTATTTCATTAACGCTAAATAAATTATGCTAATTTTAGTTCATAAATAATTCATCTGTACATATTTTTAATAATAAATTCTCATATATTTTTGAGAAACTCTTCTTAAATACCTTATAACAAATTTTTATGTAGATTACAGTTTTTAACAATCTTTAATTTTCAAATTTTTTTATATTAATTCTGACCAATCATAATTACAAGTAATAAAGTAAAAAATTAATATTCTTTTCTTTATTGCGTTAGAACACGAAATAGATTTTTTTTTACTTTACGTAAAACAATAAAACATTCTTTAAACTTAATTGATAATTTACAAATACAATTCAAAGCTTGTTTTCAAATATCGTGAGTATAGGTATATTGGTCATCTTTTATTGTTCTTCAACGACGCAATTAGCTATTTACGTGAAAGAAACCACTTTTCTTCGACTCATCTGCATTAGTGATTCATGATACAAAGGCGTATCCTTCAAACTTTATGCTCTTCTGTTGCATTAAATTAATTTCCATGCGCATCTCTTTTTGACATTTCAGTTACTCTTTTTATTAGAAAAATTTTTATTTGATCTTAAATATATTACAAGTTCATATTTGCATAATTCTATTTTTAATAAAAAGTACCAATTGTTTGCACAATTGAACTACATAGTACACGATTTTATCAATTTTTGTTAGCCCATGTTTTACATTCACGTTTACACATTCATTGATCTTAATTATCGATATCTCTTGAAGCAAATGTTAAAAAAATGCGATTTAGAAAAAAAAAAAAAAAATGCAATGAATCAATAAAACAATTTCAAATGATCAATGAGTAGAAACAACATTATTTCTGTGTTTTATGATCAAGTATAAATGATTGTAAGTATAGTTATATAATATTTGATTTTGAAACAGATTTTGAGTATTTTTCAAAAGAAAAAACGCAAAATCAATGTTTGCCTAGAAAACAAAGCCATTTATCATTTAATCTACAAAAATCGCTTGTGTAACAATTTTGTCAGTTTTATTTTATCGATTTTGTTAATTTTATGGATCAATTTTGTAGACTTACTATTATCTCTTTATTTTCTACGAAGCACAATGTTCACCTTGTGGGTAACGTTAAAAGAATGCATACGAGCATCGAATGGATGGATCGATCGACGAAAATCGTAGTCGAAGATGCGTGAGTTAATGTAAATTTACCAGAGGGGGAACTACTTTTTAATCGCGAACACCAATGTTCCACGACTCACGGCACCTGTCGTACTATGTGCAATGTAGTTTAACGTAGTGGTGGACGGTGGGACACCAAGAAGTGCTCCAATTGGTCGGTTGAAAGGGGCGCGCGGTTGCTAAGCAACGGCAACACCGCGCGCGTCACCGGCCGGCGTAGCCGGCACCAAACGTTCCTGCCACTGTGGTGGAAAATTGCGCAGAACTACGTTGGCTCTCGTCGGGTGTAAACGTTCTGCGGTCTTGAATACGTGATAGGGATAAACTCATCAACGCTTTTCTTCTTTCTTCTACCTCTTTTTCCATCGTTGAACTCAGAAGCGAAAGAACCCTTTGTGGTATTCTATCTTTTAAAACTTGCGCGCTTACAGCGAAAACGAAGAAATATTCTATTGGAGTAATAGAGCTGTTCTTAAGTAAAGCGAAAGAAATCGAAAGGAAAAATGGCAGAGGACAAGAACGAGACCAGCCCAAACGCCGAGGGTGAAAAGCCACCACAGGAAGCAGCGCCGTCGAAGCAAGAGAAAGAAGAGCCAAAGGAAAGTAAAGAAGAAGAGAAGAAAGTGGAGGAGAATGGCGACGGTGATAATAAACCCAAGGAGAACGGCGAGGAGAAACCCACGCCAGAGCCGAAGGACATGCGGGCTATAGTACTGAATGGTTTCGGCGGACTAAAAAGTGTCAAGGCTTTAAGGAAGCCTGAGCCCACCCTTGCCGAAGGAGAGGTTCTTATTAGAGTCAAAGCATGGTGAGTAACTTTGTAATTTATGTGCATGTACTTTTACATCGTTATATTTATTTCCAATTGATCACGGTCGGTTGATCTGACAATTTTATGATTAAACACGGATATAAAAGAACATAAGATGTGTATGTAAATCAAGGCAACTCGATTCATCCATTAATTAATTAGTAGTCATATCACGGATTTTTTTTAGTTTATTGATATCATTAGAATCATCGAAGGTAGAGGAAGCTAATTAAGATTGATGTGACGTTAATGGAATCAAGCGACATTTTGATAGCGTCTCTTATCCTGTTTGAATATAAAGCAGTTGAAGGGTGCTAAATATGGTTAGTTTTTAAACATGCGTAGAATATCATTTATTTTTTTTTGTTTTATGATGATTATTAACATTAATTGAATTTTACGGTTATATCGATTTAGTTTTCGAACATATGGCTAAGTTTTAACCGACGCGATACATTACGATAATTTATTATTCGTTTAAACGAAGGTGAATTGCTGAGAAGGAAACAAAATAGAAAATATATCGAGGTTTCGATTCGAGGAGAGAGACCGTTACGATACCACTGCATCTTTGAAATTTAAGGCGTGGTATGTGTTCTCCGAGACGTTGGTAATTAGAATTTCATTGCTACGTTACGGAGCAGGATCAGTAATTTTATAACGGATGTGGAGGAATTTTAATAAAAACATTTAATAATCCGGCGTGAATATACCTTCTACTAGTCTAGATTAAAACTTGTGTTTTGAACATTCCTTCATTGGAAGACAGAATTGGTTCGATATATAATTAGTTTCCAATACAATTTGTTTCTTATTTTAACTTTATCAGATTAATAATATTTTACCAATATTTTTAACGAATATATATATATATATATTTAACTAATTTTGAGAGAAAATTACTGCAATGTAGAGAGATTATTGCTACTTTCTCGTAATACGGTTTTTCCGTTTTATTCTTTTTATTTGAAGTACGTCCACAGTGAATTTTTTTAAAATTCCAAAAGAATATAGCGAAAACTACTATTATTATTACGAAAAGCTAATTTATTTTCGTTGAATTAATTTTTAATAAGACGGCAACGTAAAAAATTATTCGCTGTTGCCATGACATAAAAGTATTATCCGGCATTTGTTAAAACACCGTGCGATCTGCGCATTAAATAAGCGACTACATTTATAGAATACTTATTCATGTGTTTAACGTTCCTGCATGCCTTGCAGATACGCAAAACGGAGTTTGATAAGCCGTTCAACTGCGTCCAGCTTATTGTTAAGTGTCAGTGGATATAGTTTGGTCTCGTCCATCTATCTTTAACGTACATTACGAACTTCGATCGTGTCGCTATACGCACGCGCACATACGCACGCATCGTACATACCCACATTTTGATATACGTATATGTACGTGTGAAAGTTAATTGAATAGAATTAAAATGTTATGATTATGGATATATATTACATCGGAAGTTGCTAGGCTTTAGTAAACCGCGTCTGGTAACTCTACGTACGATGCATTGATTCAGTCGTGGGAAAAAGGATTATTAGATGGGCAAGCGTGTCGTTAATGTACGTACCTTTAATGATAATAGGGAATAGCTTAGTCCATGCTATACATTTAAACGCTATATGCTACATATTCACACAGGTGAATTGCAACGCGAAATTAAAAATTTTAATGAATTTAGATATTAAATCACTTTTTATAATAAATATTTCACTTTCTTTTACTTTTTCCTTACGTCCGTTTTTTGTGCTCTTTATAACTGTACTTACTCGAACGCAGTGTTACGAGTGGCATATAGATAATTTGCAAGCGATAAACCACTGCTATCTTTCGCACCTTATAATTTATGTAGCAAAATATTCGCCTTTTTCTACGGTTATGAAAAGAAGAAAACAAATATTTTACACCGGTAGACTGAATAAATTTCTTTATATTTTTTACAAGATTTCTATTTTCTCCTGTTTTCTTAATTACGTAAAATATGGATTCCGTTTGCGGAACTTCATTTTTAGAAAGCATATACGTTCGTGAAATTTGCGTTGCCACTTGCGTAGTACTCTCGCCGACGGTGGCGTTACTGAGGCACAAAAAGTTCGTTGAACACATGTACCGTGAATCCTACCGTTTTCACGGGTAACGATCTCTTTAAAGTATTTATTATTGTTCCGCTCTAGATAAAGTCTTATTCTTATCGTCGATAAAGTAAATCTCCCTCAAAGAGGCCTGTAATCGATATTTGACTTAAAACATGTTTACTCAAACAGTTCAAACGTCGTTGCTGTTATTAGCAATTGTTTTTCATTCTCGTGGAACGGTTTCTTTATCGATAAGTCTAAGTTCTGAGAAAAACATTCGCTTCCACTGTCTTCATTTTTAACATTTTCGACGCGCTTAACTACATTTAACAACCCGGCTTTTCCGATATGAAACAACATCGATAATGCTTTTACCTCATATGGTAATAAATTGAACGGTATCCATCGATGCTAAACTTCGAAACTCGCTATTGGGAACCGTTAAGGTTATTTTTCTAGAATTTCGGACGAAAAAAAAAGTGGTCATAGATATATACGGCTCTTTTTCCTATTTACAGACAGATCTAGTCCTTTTTCCCTTTCGAGGTGACTGTAGCATATAGTATGTCAGAAAAAGAGTAGGCTAGAGGAGGACAGAGAATAGGTTAGACAAGGACAGAATACTAGGGGGAGAATTGGATTCGCCAAAGGCGTGCGGACCTTTTCACGCGTGAGTCACGTTTCATAAAAGCGATTGGGATTGATGAGAAAATAGCCCCCATAGAAAGATATCACGCTGCCAATGCTGGCTCGAATGAATTTGTCTGCACGACTACAGACGTTCGTTATATGCTACTACTGGCACCCCTGCTTGTGCGCGCGACGCGCTTAGAGAAGAGTGTCTCGTTCGGAATCGCTGGGAGAGAGATCCGGAGCACTCTAGATAATTCGATTGTCCTTAAAGGTCTTTAGAATTCTCAGGATTCTTCAATGTTCTTCGCGATTAAATACATGTCTTTTCGTAAAGAAATATGGAGAATTTTGCAATGATAGATTTACAGTTTTTTTCGAGGAAACACAAGTATCTAGTGGTATAATATAAATTTGGGAATATATAACTTTGATTACGAATCGATAAATTTTACGATATTGAAAGGTTTTTGCGTTTGCATTATTAAAGGTGGATCTTTTCGTGGATATATAATAGTTTGTCAAAAATTACGTAAAACGGAGAAGAAAGGTGAAGGGAATTTAAAAGGGGGTAAAATTAGAAGCGTTTGAACGTCAGGTTGGCATGCCTGTGCGGAGAAACGTCTCGCCACTCACGTGTAGACATTGGTGATTGAGACTCTCGACAATTCAGCTCTCATTTGAAAATTTCCAATCTCCGCAAGCGTCAATGATCAATTAGATGCCAACAGACCAGCCGGAAGAGTTGAAACGGTATATTTGTTGCAACGTAATGAGTGTTTATTACGCATAGTAAGTATTCGAAGAAACAATTCGTAAAGTACTGGTATTACAGGGTACGTTATCCTGTGATAATAGTTACAATAGTTAGTAACACGTTCTAAGCTGTTCACGTAGACTTTAAGTATCTTACGTTGATACTTGTATTTAATAGAATTTGTTTTTTTTTTCTTTTTATTTGACAAAAGAAAATTCCTAAAACATATAGAAAAACAGATTAGAAATGGAGTATATTGGTAATATTATTATATAAAAATGATATATTGTATGATGATATGATATATGATTATATAAAATAATCATATTAATATTCTTTATATATTGTAGATAATACATGGAATAGAGTAAATAGGAAAAATGGTTGAATGCAGTATAATGAAGTTGGGGATGAATCATGATCCGAATTTTCTATTTTATTTCAAGTTTCTCTATATGTTATCAAAGAATGTTCTTTATAACGCAAAGCAGTACTGCTTTATAAGTGGTTCATTAGATGCGGGAAGAGTAAAAACAAGACAGGGTACCCTTCTCGAAAGAAAATGAACATTTTACTTTTTCCCACTTCGTTTTTTCTCTTCTTTTTATTTCCTTAAATTAGAAAAAATGTGAGTGCATTAAAATTACAAATATGGATTGATCACCAATGTGGGCTAGAATTATTTGAAAGATAAATTTATAAAACCATCAAAGAGGATCGACTTGGGCGAGATTCTCAGAAATCGACTCGATAAATTTTACGATCGCCCTTTGTGTAAATCGTACACTGTGAAAAAGTATACATGTAAGCTTGTCAGTAGATAAAAGGCTATAAACCATGAGAAATTACGGTATAGGTATCATTTAAAGATATGAATTACCACCATAATGTCGAGGGATGACCGATTGGCAGTTTATCAGATTTATAGTAAGTTCACCGTATTATATGAACTACTTCAATTTTTATGGTGACATTTCAAACCTAATAATTTTTGTTTAATTCCTTTCTTTTATAGCATAACATTCGTATAAAATAGTGTTCTGTTGTACAGAAAATTTCTAAAAAGTTGTCCTAAAGAATATCTTTCCTAAAAATTTACCTTTCTAGATGCCATTCTCATAAATGTATGGTCTGTAACAAAGAATCCTCATCCTCATACATGGAAGTGCAGGTCAAGATATACTATTTAGAGCTGTAAAGAATAACTGTAAAAAGCATCTAAGTTCCTTGAGGAAGCTTTAATTTTAAAATTAATTATTTTACACAGATGTGATTTAAAATAATTTTCAAGCATTTTATATAATGATTTTACAAATGTTGTAAATATTTTAATTCGTAATATGTAATTTGTAATGGTAGTTTTGTTTCGAAAGTTCTATTATTCAAATAAGCATTTCACCTAAGCTATCTATTTCCTGGAGTTTGTGTTTCCAGGAATCAATAATGCAGCAAAAGAAACTTTCGTCGACTTTTATGTTTTTTCTTTTTTTTTACTCCATTGCGTTTTCTAAGTATCACTCTTCCAAGTTTCTCTTCGTTGTGAATCGCAATAAAAACGGATTTTACCAATTGAGTGCTAGTATTGCGCCGTATTATACTAGCGAAAGTTACAGTAATTCAGTTGAAACACTGATAAGGTTCATTTTTTCGCGTGCGTAGGTTTTTACTGTTTCAATTTTTGGTACTTGTATTTTTTATACTTCGTACCGAAGTTTTTTCTACGAGATTTAAAACATTTTTATTTTTCGTGTCGTATCTATAATTTTGAAACAATTAATTCTCAGATAAATGAATTTTTTAAATTTTGGATTGAAAAGCTCCACTTAGAAAAAAAAAATTTGGAGGTTAAAACGTTTAAAAACATGTCAGATGATTGAAGAAATTGGAATATATCATATTATATGCTAAATAGTAGTTTTATAAACGATCTATGTTTTTCTATTACATATCAAGTTATTGTTATTTCTTATAAGCTCCCCTTTGTCCATTATATTATTCATATTTCCAATCACGCTTCTTATTGCGACCTAACCTCAACGTCATTTCCACGCCTATAAACCTTTTATTTCACATTACACGAAACACTCATCTTATAAGTAGAAAAAAGTGACAGAAAAAAAAGTAACCCTTCAATCATATATATAAAGAAAATATCTCAGTATCTTACATTATACGTGGAATCACGAACAGCAAATAACATCGTAAATTTTATTAGAATAGCGCGCGAGGAATACAAACTGATATCGTTCCACACGAAACTTTTTCTCGCTTTCATCCATGCTATTTCTCAGCTGAAAACATTAGCGCGTAGAGGCACGTTTCTCGAGGCTTGCACGCGTGGAACATTGTCAGACAGTGAATTAGTATAACGCGATAATTCATCCGCGTGCTTTTCTAAGATGCAATTTTCCACGGTGTGGTCGTGCGTGTGCATACCATGTTCCTACCAGGTTATGTGTCACAAGTGAAGCATATGATTTAGACAACGCGATCTCTATGATTCTCGATCGCGCTACACATATGTTTATAACGGGCAACCGTGTGACACGATTAAATCCCAGATGGCGCTTTCGTCGATACATATTTTATAGATTAATACTGTCATTCTTTTCTTTTCTTTTCTTAGAAATATTAAGAATTTTCGATAACACGGAAGAAGGGAATACTTAGGAAAAAGAAATAATTAGGAAACGTCAAATAGCATCGAAATAACGATTTTGAGGTTAGGTTCTTTGGATCTTTCTAAATTAAGAATTTAAAAGTTGTAACATTTATTCCAATTTTTAGTGGACGTAGATGGAGATCGTAGACACTGAATAGATCAGTTTCCTTGAGAAAAACACAGGAATGCGGAGAAAGTAAGTTTAGATGATATTGATAAATTTTTAAGATAAGTTTTACGAATAGAAAGAGAAGCTTCCCACTCGTAATATCGATAGCAATGTTAACTATGTTTCTTTGTAGTATACAGTGGTAATGATTACCTGAATATAATTGAGAATATCGTTTTTCGAAAGAAGAAGCGATTTGAAGAATCGATTACCCCAGGACGAGTCCAGCAACGGTTCATGAGTTCTCTTGCGACGAACTTTAAACAATAGGTTTATATACGGGGAAACTACACGCTCTAATCCGCTTATTGTAATCCGTTCGTGAGAGCGGGCAAGCGCGATTTCAAACTGATTTACCGGGCGTACTAGTTTCGGATCGATTTCTTCTACGATGGTTTGTCGGGTCCGCTGCTTCGTGTGAATGTTAATTAGACAGTGAAACTATCAAATAATTAATATTCCAATCGTTAAACTGTCCTAACGAATAAATACTAATGATTAAAAAGAGGTAACAACAAGTATGAAACGAAGCATAAAAGTATAGGTAGATATGGAATGTTTTATTATTATATTTATTTATGTAATTAATTAAGAGGAATGTAAATATTCATGACAAAAGGAGTTCGATGACTATGTTCATAGTTAAAAAGAAAGTAGGATGTAGGATAAATGACAATGACCTAAAATTATGGGCCACTATATATTTTTTGCGCGAATAAACAGCTGTAAATCCAATATTTGCCGATCTAATATTTGGATACCAGTTGAGTAAACGCTACTCGACCTTCCCAATTCCGGCTCTTTGCTCTATCTCCACAATTTCTCTTGTCGCTATCTTCAGTTGCTAGGAAAGTACGTTGAGAGGTTTAGTAATTGGAAAAGCTCCTTGTCGCTTTTGTGCAATAAGCTTCTATAATATCGAACAGAATGTAAGGAAAGTACGAGAGAATTTTTAGATACGTGTCTTTAAAAACTATTTATTTTTGTTCACAGAACAAATTCATATACATCATATGCAACTATGTAAAATCGTGCAAGAGATTTATGCTAATGTAAACTTGCTTTTAATTCGTTCAACTATTTAGGAACACTCAATTTCGTTGTTCAAAGGAAACATTCAACTTGCCGCAGACATAATTCACTTTACATCGTACAATACGCAAAACAAAACGCAGACCGGATTACACGATGGTAGATTGTCGGAAATATATTCGGTATTTATGCACCAAGTTTACCACGCAACCTTTCAACGTGCTTAATGAAAGGCGCCATTATATCTGACTAGCTGGGTTTATCACATTAACGAGGTCTTAATATCGGGGCTATGGGAAACTGAACGGATACCATTCAACAGTCGATATACCGTAATCTCTTCTCCGTGCAAGCCTCATTTCCAAGGGATTTTACTGACGATTTTTCTGCACGAAACTCACACAAAAGCATCCTATGGGTTTCGGTGTAAAAATAACTCCGTCGAACATCTGTTCGTTATATTTATTCCTTTGTGATGAAATTGATAATTTTAAGAATACTATAAACAGCTTCAAAATCTGTGATTTACACCGGCTGTCATATAATTTTGCCTTAAAATTGTATATTTACTTTCTCTGTTCAACTTCCTTTGTTATAGCTCTGAAAAGTAGAGAAAATATTCTGACAGTAATCTTCCATGAATTAAATCTGAGGACCAAGTTTTTGACGTTAAAAAACACTGAAGTATATAAATGAAATTATAATTTTCGCAAGGGTACTAATTCGAACAATTCTTCTTTCTTTTTCTTGCATATAATGCACGTACTGGAGATATTGTCTATTTTGAAAATCGAAAATGTATAGTAGATGTGACTGCGTGAAGTTAAAAGTGGAATTTTAAACTCGAGTAACTTTTGTAGACAGTCACGATTTGAGGTGATTCACCTCAAACAAACGTATACCTGTGTGGGGTACGCACCGATGGATCCATGGGATGTTCGTATTGATCGAACCACACCCGTATTTTCTACATCCCCTCCCATACACACACACATAGACAGGCACATGCATACGGATGCATGCGCACAAAATTCATGAAACACCATGAACCCCCCACTACTATGATAGACGAACTCCACCCTACAAGCTGAACCTCGAAATCCAGCAGATTTTTCTTCATTCGAATATCTCTTTTCTTCTGTAACATTAAAATTCAGCTATACCTTTTGTCGTAAAAATATTAACTAGAATTAGCAAACAAGTTATAAAATGACTGGTTTGAAACTTTCTCTATTTTTAATTATTGCTAATTATAGATAGAGTAGGAAATAATTGTATATACATTTTTAACAATTATTTTTGTTAATTTTTATGCCACTTTAATTAACTACGTACTCTATATTTAAATAGACGTTGCAAATTGGTAGTCTAGTGTTGACAGATTGTTGCTTATTGTTATTCTTAAGTGGAAAAAATGTAGATTGACCTGGAAATTCGAAAAAGTACGTTACAATTTAAATTCACAAACGAATGTTTAACGGTAACTTAATAATAAAAGAATATCAATATGTCTGAAACGTGAATTATTGCTAGACAATAAGTTACGTTATTTCAAGTGTCATGTTAGTAGATTGTTTTTTCCTCTATCAATAGTTCCTTTGGGCAGGATTTGCATTTCATGGAATAACTCCCTAGCAATTACACTAGAATCGATCGATAATAAATTCGTGGAATGATCGCGCTTCTTAAAGGCTGTCAAGCACACAGTTGCTTCGAAAGTACGACGTAAAATGGTTTACAGTCGAATAGTAGCGACACTTCTGTTGACATTCCGCTATTGCCACTCGTGACTCACAAAAACAATAACAGCTCGCGTTTGGACCCGCAGCTGTTCTTACCGTTTCAATTCTTCGTGCCTACATCTGGTCGGTCATGTACCGGGTGTTCTAATAAATTAGGACCAATCTAAATAATAAAAATATTTCATCTGACTTTATTGCGTTTCTTCGTTTTTAACTTTTAAATAGGCGATGATAATCAGACGATAATCATGAAAATTAGTAATTTATTTTTATGCTATTTTTTCTTCGATTCTTTCTCTTTTAATATTCTTTATTTTGGTATTCAAATAATTATTTTTATTTCATTAAGGAACTGTTGAACGATTGGGTTCATTTTTGACATTACCTCGAATATTTCCCGCATCTATGATCACAGAAGAGTAAGCGTCCCGTGTAATTAGACATAATATACTGTGTTTATGGATGATTTATGCGGTGGGACATGATTCCTGCTTTTATCTTTGTCAGTAATCTTTCATAAGTGACAAACCATGTCCATTTGTTATGCGTTTGAAAATTCTTTTCGCATAATTTCTTGTCATATTGTACGTCAATACGTACAACATTTCCATCGAATATATGTCTCTTATAATACCTGTTACCATATGTTAACATATTTGCATTAATGTAATGTACATCTGCTTATAATTAAATTATTAAGATAAATAGCATATTTATGTTTCAAGGATAGCATATTAAATGTTTCATTTTTTATCTGTTCCTAATATAAACGAGAATTTTATTTGAAAATATAAACAATCTATTGATTAAGCAAGAAGAAACGTACGGTACGTTAAATCAGGCGAGTCCCTGAACCCAAAGCCGGATTTTTCGTTTCCTGGCGGACTGATCTAATCAATTAATCTATTCAGGACGTGATAAGTTCTTTTTTCGTGACGCTAATACTCGTAAATCTCGTCGAAATTGAAGACCAAGAAATGCATAGCAACCTAAGAAGAAATAAACATAAATATTAAAATAAATATATACTATTGACATAAATATATATAATACTTCGTGTAATGTATCAGTAAATACGTATTACATAAAATATTACATATAATAAGCAGTTATATAAATCACTAATATACAAATAATACAAGTATTCATAGGCGTATCATTTTACATCTAACGATTACACGGAGAAACGGAAGTGGCTTATCGAATTACTGCATTGGAATATTTGTGTTTGTCCATCGACTGCACTAATCAGTTAAGTTACTTAGATCTCAAAGACGTCCACGAATCGGTCGAACCAATAAAATCTGTTGATCTCATGTACGCATTTCGAAGAACTACTCATCAGTTGCAGAAGGTCACAGGAATGGTGGAAACGAAGAAGGAAACCTAGGGGAGTAAAATTTCGTGCCCTAACTTCCTGTGTCCTTTGGAAGAGGAGACATTTGGTGTTTAGAATGAAGGATCTATTTTCAGTTCTGTACCCAAGCTGCGCCTGGAAGCAAATTAACCTCCTCCCTCTTGTGGTCTGGCATAGTATACGCCACCAGTGATACAACGTTGTGGTACCCAATATAAATGTAGTAAAGCATGCAGAGGGGAGACGAACCATGCGAGGGTTTCAATTGTGGACAGGATTGATCTATTTGAAGGAATCGATGATTAAACAGGAACTAGAAATGAGGATTGATGGCTGAACCTCTGGCGGAATATTCGGATACCATGGTTACTACCCATAGAAATCGATCCTGAGGACATAAAAGGCAAAACTGTACTTTGGAAAAATACAAAAGATACGCATCGGTTGATACGCTTACTGTACGTTATTACATCGGTATTGGGATTATGGGTTTATAATCGTAAAATAACTAGGATACATATATTCCCTTTTAAAACCTTTCATTATTCAAGGAAGGTATATTTTTGAGTGCTTCTCAAGAGGGTACCTGACGCAGTTCGTTTAAACCCCCAAGACTTATCTAATGTTTATATAAACATTTTATAGATTATTTACATCTTATATCCTAGATTGATTTTTGTGTATAGCTAAACTTATCCTTTCAACAATCGGAATTTAAATTACGTTCAAATTCGAGTGTATTATGATGGTTTTCATGGTTCTCGTATTTTTACCATAGCTTCAATTTCCTTTGAAAATCTGGTACAAGCAATCACGAGTTTCGAACCTCCATCGAGGTCAATGGCTGCCGAATAGAAAAAGCTAGGAAAACCACACTGTACGAAGCAATTCATCTTAGTCAAGATTTACACGTACAAGAAAACATATATAACGGTCGCAACGAGGCTGATAAAAAGTAACAAAGAGCTCCTGTATCGATATTCCCGCCCCGTTTGAAAACAATTGATAACTCCTCGGTAACGGCGGGGTCATCTATCGTGCAAAATAATTATTGCTTGTATGTTTTCCATACTGCTTCTTTGCCTCGTGTTTTTCCATTCTTTCCGTACGCATATGTGACCTTCACGAAATCACCGTATCTCTTAACTTGGTTGAGTTTGAAAAATACCCATTCTTGTATAAGAGGATAATGCTTATCGCTTATTCGATTTTTTTAAATCAAATATCGCCAAAGCATAAATGACATGTCTCTTTAGATTAGTTAAAATGATAGTTAGAAATTCTGTTTATATAGTTTGAAATCCTGGAAGTTTCTGGAACAATAATTATAGCGTTGTGTTAAGCGTTGGTATATTGAATTCGCGATCGTTTCGTCGCAGTTTAAACGGTTGATACATTCGTTAAGAATAGTGCCTCAATCTGTGCTCAACACAGCACGAAAACAAAGAGTCGCGATTGGAGAGCGACTCGTAAACAAATCATCGGACGCCTCGTACGTCACGAAGTGTCTGATATACGCTTCACTTGGCTGGAGCTCGTCGTAGCCAGTTCCACAACTACGTACGTGTGTTCCACTCCTGAAATACGACCCTTTGTATTAATAATTGTACTACTTATGCGACGCCGTGCAAACCCCATTAAGCCAGGCGCACGCCACGCGACTAATAATATCTTATTCCAGATCAAATAGCGTGTTATTAGGAATTTACCACTTTCTCTCCACTCTGCACGTTAAATTTTACGTTACCGACGTTTTCTTCCACTTTTTTGATAGAATCAATACGACGGAATGAAGTTACAGCTTTGTGGAGTTATAGCCCTTTATTCGGGACTATGCCGTAAGGATTGCCGCCATATTTCTTGCAGACACTTTAGGAAATTCTATGAAAGTCTTATGGATGATAATTGGTGGTAATGCGATTCTACTTAGAAGCATAATAACTGTCACGGGTTAACGTCGTCCTGACCACAAGTCCCACGATTATAACTGAAAATAGAAAAACATTAAGGTTAATTTTAATTTAATAAAAAGTATTAAAAATTTCTTGTCTTCGATAAAATAATTAGTCGACTTGCTATTGTCTTCTATAACTACAAATCCAATAATAAATAAATAAATGTTAGTGTAATAAGAAATATCGATAACGAAGGTCATCACAAACCTTGATAAATAATTAATTTATTCCAATTATCTGTCATAGTAATAATTCGGAATATGTAAGAAATTTAACTATATTATTAACCAATATAGTGTCATTAGTATCATATCGATGCTTAATCACCAATTGCCGATAACATTATTACTCCTGGCCTCAGTTCCCGGCAATCATTTCGAGTAGCATAAAAAAAGTACACAGGACGACCGTATTTATTTATAGCAGATGCAAACGCATGACGAGATAAACGGTGTACGTCTCTTCGGTTGGGAAGATAAATGGCGTTCGTCGGAAAGAAATTAGATGGCGGAAAGGGTACGTCGAATCGATTCGAATACGGTGTTTTAATTCCTATCGGGTGCCACGATGTCGCCTGCTTCCGTGAAAATCGACGTGCAACGCATTTTTCTCTAACTTAACCTAAACCGATACGCAGGAATTGCGGTATTCAACATACGTCGCCAGACAACCGGGCTGCACTTTCGCCGCGGGCTCAATCAACGCCACCTTGATATATATATCGAGTCACGCGAGATTCGTGCATGCGATTTCGCCTGGAGGTTATGGTTTCGCAGGCGCCCGATGTCTTCTCTGCCGATCGATCGAACGGCTGCTACCCACCTCCCGCAGGTACACCTATCCGACTGCCATCTATCACGTAACAACGCGTAATAGCGATTGAAATAGCGGGGTGATACTGTTCTCAAACGATATCTAGTCATGTTTTTTTTCTTTTCACGCGTACGGTCTATTTTTAATATACAAGTTCTCGTCGCTACATACTTAACTCTCTTATATCCAACGTTGTATTCTTTTTCATATCTTCCTTTTTTACGCTTGTCCCTTGACGCACACTTACGCGTGCTTCCTCCCGGTTCACTGCGCTCTCTCACGCTCCGGTTTGCAGAGGATCGGAGCATTTAAAACAATTGCTCGAAATTTGATTTGAATTCCTAATTATTTTGTCAGAATTCCTGTTAAAAGTTCGATAATATTATTAATTAATAAAAGCAATTTGGAATTCAATTAATCAAAGGCAATTTGTGAACTTTTATGATGTACTTAATTTTCATGATTCAGTATCGTATTTTAAATTACCAGGATAATCGTACAACGAAATTTTTAAATTATTTTTAAAAAGTTCATATGTAGGTGAATGTAGTTGGACGCGAATCATTGAAATAAACAAATGGGACATCGGTTTCTTCAAGTACTCGCAGAACACCATTCTTTCTCTCTTTCCAACTTTCTCTTCGTTTTTACATCCTCTTCCCTCTCCAACTTCTTTGTTCCATGTTTTTACTTCTTTTTACTTCCTCTCCGCTCCCTTTTTCGCTGTCTTACTCACTCTCGATCCCTTTCGCTTTCTCTACCCCTTCGTCCCAGTCTCTCTCCCCTAGTTCTCCGGCTATCTCCTTTTATTCACGCACATGGTGTGCGTGACCCTGGGGTGCGTTGTTGCATGTCGTCGTCCACGATGGTCGCTGTTCTTTCTCCCGTACAATTGGCCGGTGCCAAGAATGGAGAAAATTATTCCCCTCAATTCCATGCAATTTAAAGGAATTAAGCGATTGCGAACCGTGCCTCACGTAGCAGTCCCGTAACTCCTGGAACCTTTTCCCTTTTGCCCTTTGTTGGGAACTCGCTTCATACTTGATTCCAATAACAGAACAGAACAAATCCGTTTTGGGTGATTAGTGTATGTGATCTAGTAGTGTACGTGTAGCTCGTGCGATAGTGGAATTGACTATTAAGCTTCATAACCGACCATAATGAATCTGAGAATTTATATATTTTATATATATTTTTTTTTTACTAGAAATTTTTATTATCTATATATTATATCTTTGTTCGTTAGAAAACTTTTTCATAGTTCGAATACCTTAATCCGTGGATTCACTGAACTCGAGATGTACCAGTTAGAACGTGTAACAAAAATTCAGTATGTTCTTTTATTGTTTCAGCCAGTAGCTACGTTTATACTTTCAACACACTTGTTTGATTTAATGCTAAATTCGAGCTTCGGTTAAATTCTGGTATGCGATTTACGTTACGCTCTAGAAAGTACCTGTAATTATAAAAAAGGTAAAAAAAAGGAACGAATCCTTATTACGAAATGACGGGAAGAAATCATTCCGTTGCGAAATTTTATAATTTCAACGAAACCGTTTCACCGGTATATTCTAACCTCTTTAGTGTAATTCTTCCTTCATGCTTAAAAAGATATGTGTCAGAATATAGGTTATGTATCTCCACAGAAGTGCAAGCGAAATTCTATTGTTGAAATTAATTTTAAATTACGATTACGGGTACGTTGATTGTTCACTAAAATAAATTCATTTGCCAAATGTATGATGTAAGCATACTTCAAAGTTGAATCATTGAACGATTGAAAACAACGAGTGATAAATCATACCGAATGTAATAGCTGATTAAACATATTCCAGTGAATGAAAATGTTTGGTGTCACGCGATCGGCTTTGAATCACGTACAATTTATTCGGTTGCCGCTGATAATGACGGGACAAGACTCGCGTTACGCATGATTTCCATTGTGTCGAATTGAACAACACGTCCGCCACACATATGTACTTTTTTATCTTCGGTGGATATGATCTCAGCTTCTTTATCCATTTTCATATTGTTTCCCTTTATTAGCATTCCGATATCGAACAGCTACATTTAACTGAAAAATAAAAAGAAAGAGTTGATTCGTTTATGCGCGTTCTTTCCTCCCCCTTGCAACGTTTGTAGGTCCGCCATATTTGTTTCACTGGCGATAGAATATTTGTGTCCACGGTGTTCCTCTATCTATATGTTAGGTTAAGGATCAACTTGTATCGTTTCGTCGACACAGAAGCATCGGCGCAAATAAACGGAAAATATTCTATCTCTTGTGGTGTATCTATGTGTTCTTGTTGTAACAGGAATAATAAAAATCGAAGCGTGAAATACCAAATTATAATTCTTTTATCCTTTTTACTTTTACAAATGCATAAATTTTTAAAAATAGCATCAAATTAGAAGATTACTTCGTTGTAGAAATTATAAAGATGTTTCGATAAAAATAATGGAATTTTTAACTACGATTTGTTGAATAATTATTTAAAATCGTTAGTCGTAATATTAAATAAAATGTCGGACAGAATAATATAATTATTAAATGGAAATTTCGCAATCTGTGTTTTTAAATATTCTATGTTAAAAACAATGATAATTTTCTCGAGTCGTATCAACGTTGCGTGATATTTCTCGATTCGAATACACTCATCGTAGCGGTTATTCCCAGGAAATTATGTGACATACTAATTATCGATAAAGCTTCGTGATATATCTCGGAGCACGTTAAATCCGAACGATTTCAAAATAATTGTGTCGTAAAAAATTATTCCTAATCTTTGAATTGATTTTTCATTATCATAAAGCCAATTAGTAATAGCTATATAACATGTAGTCCAAGTCTGAGAAGTCTATTTGAAAAGGCCAAGAGATTAGAGAGAGCAAATCTTTAACATTAAATTGCCTCAATGGAATAATGATACATTTTACATGAACATTGAAAGTATACGTAAAATTTTGTGAAATATTTTATGAACGTTGTTTATATATTATTAGATAGAATTTGTAAATTATAACACTACGATAATGTTAATAAATAGTAAATAACGTTAGTAAGATAGAGTAAATAACAATTTTCTATTTAACTTTAGATTCCTGCAATATTAACTTCGCATAACATCACGAACGACAAGAAGCGAACCACAAAAGTGTACTGTTCACATACTTAAAATTTCTTTATCCCTCGGTGTATTTGTAGAGAACTGAGTAATCCCCCGCTGATAGGAGGGACAATTACATTATCCCATTTCCGTTCGAGACAACTGTACAGCAGACCTCCGGCACTTCCCACTTCTTCCCTTTCTGTATGTACCTCCTCCAATCTCTTTCTTCGCGTTACTAAGTGCCATTTCTAATTTTGGCTTTTTGCGAGGCCAAGGACAGCTGCGTCTGTCAGGTCAGTCTACCTGGAGGTAGCAACCATTTCAAATATTAACCTTAGGAAGAAGGAAATATTCCACTAGGATTATTTCGCTACAAAATTATATTTCGATGTTACCGTTAAAAAGTCTACTTGCCAAAGGTTCGGCTAAGAAGAATAATAAGAGTGAGAAGATTCGTATACGAATCCAGTCGGAGCAACCCAATTAAACGATTCTTTTTCCTTGGATATTCGTAGAGGTTAAAAATAGTAAATTAAGGGGGACAGATTTTTCTAGTTCCGGAGTTCCGGTGCATGATAGCGTTTCGAAGAAACGTGAGAGCCGCGCGTAAATGTACGCACGTGAGGTGAAATGCGTAGCTACTGTCCGTATGTGTTCCATACCATTAAGCCACGATCATACGGGTGTTCGAGCAAGATGAGACATACGTTATTTTATCTGACATTGTTGCGAGAGGGTTAGGTTAGATGCAGCTTGTCGAAAACACTAAAACGATAATTCACAAATACAGTTCATGTTAAAAATACAAGAATGAGATACTTGGTAAATATTAATCACCTATTCCGTTACAAACAGTGGAGCCTCGATGTAATGATCCGTTTATTCTAGTGGAGTTATTAAAGTACTCTATTATCTTTTTTGGCATGTGTCATTATTTTCAAGGTCTAGAATAACTTTAAATGATAATAATGTATTTACTATAACAATCTTTCGGTAACACAATCTTTGACAATAATAACCTTTTCGGTATGTTACATCATTATAATTGCAATCAGAGGTTATCGTTGGATAAATTATTTGATATAATAAAACGAAATATTATTAAATTATTCATCGAAACAAATAACTTGCCAATCGCGAGATCGCTAACACGTAAACATTCGTATCGATAGGTCGATGGACTCGTCGCGTTCGCCGCGCGATGTCGCTACCGTACCGACGTAAATTTGACAGACATAACCTATACGCCCTACTTATCCTTATTCGTTCTTACAGTTATAACCTCGTTTTTAAAAAAGCTGCACGCGATTTACTTCGACTTCACTATGTACATTCACGCTGTTATTGTTTATCTGAAGGCAAGTAAAGCGAGAAAATTTCTACATAGCTCTTTAAACTTCTGACGGATATTTCAGGCTAAGTAAATGGGAGTTCAACATTGGTGAAACAGTTTCAGCTGCAGACTCGAAGTCGAGCAACTTGGCTAATGTGGACGAGGCTTTAGAGTTCTAGAGGGGGCTGAAATAGAACATATCTGATGCATGTGTAGTCCACGCGACTGAGCCTCCGTTTCGCCTCGTATAAATACACGTGTGCCGTTACCTTCGAGTTTTCGTCAACCCCATGCGGCACTGCCGATATAGGGAGGGTAAATCGAGGCGCCACGACGCCTAGACCGACGCCTGGCGTCGCACGCAACGCACGACTGGTGCCTCTTTCGCGACGACCACGTCGGGGACCGTGAAACAACGCCGGCACACGCTTTATCAGAGCCTCCTATGGCACCGACGCCGCCTGTTCATGTTGCTTCCTGGAAAAGCGGCGCGAATACTACCCACGAATATTTTATCTGCATCGATTGCCGCCTTTCCAGTGTTATTACGTGAGAAGCGAACAGGCACGCACGGCAGAGTACTCGTTACTATGTAATGCGATGAGCCGTGCTCGATAGCATGGTATTTTCAGCAGTTACTATGCCTACGAGGTATAGTAGATGTAACGTTATGGCGATGGAACTGTTGTCTTTTCTTTAGGTTTAATAGTCGCGGTAATTAGTGGCAATACTGCATTATGAAACATCAAACATGAAGCTACAATGTAATAGTAAGTTATTTGAAGGCACCGCACCATTATAAATAATATAGTTGAAGCAAGAACCAAAGTCCATTGTAACACAGTATAATCTATATTATAGTATATAGTATAACAAAATATTATATAGGGTGTCCCAGCATGGGTAGTACAACCGAAAAGAAGTGATTCTACATGAAAAAGTCGAAAATCGAAAAAAGAATAGAATTTTTTGATTCGAAGCTTCGTTGTAGAGAAAATCGACTTTGAATATTCACCATACAACCTTCCGGAAACCTTGTGTATAATATTATAGTATACCATAGTATATTAATTATTAATATATTATCTTTGTAACAATTTCATTAATTGTGATAACCATTTATATTAAGTAAATGTGCTCATAATTATGAAGTGATCTATGTCACCAACCTGAAAGGAACGATTTTATTATTTATTTTGTGTTGCATTTATTTATATCGCAATAAAATAAATCAGTTTCCTACAAAACAGCAAAAAATTGAATCGTTGGATCGAGTTTGCAGCTTTACCGCGATTAATTTTATAATTTATAACGTATTTAAAACGCGAAGCTTTTAATACTTCAAAAGCAAAGATAAGTGACTTACGCCACTTTTATAGTCACCGGCACAAATAAATATATAAGTTATAATTTTCTTGAGATGGCGTACTGTATAATTTTGTAATAAAAACTGTAATAATTTTTATACGTAGTGATGCTATCCATGCTTTGAAAAATAACAGTATGTGTAAATCGTTAACAATGTGATACGAACGAATGAAGTTGAGTTATGTAAGTTATTTTTATTTCTCCTAGTTATTAAAAATAACTGACTGTGTTGAAAAAGATAAACATCAAATAATAAAGATAAAGTCAACTCACGTCCTTTTTTTGTTCCGATTATACCAACGATTTGTCGAAGAATTAAGAAATAATACATACATCACATGAGCAATTTGTTATCGATCGTATACTCCATTTATGTATAGAATTTGTTCGTTTAAGACTCTCATGACCGATAAAAATTTATCTTTTCGATAGGATATCAGCGTACGAGTGAAATAACAGATTTCCCTCTTCATATGCATATTTGTTAAATACTCTGTATATTCTTGATAATTTCCAGGCTTTATCTTCTATAATGATTTATTATTGTATTTATTATTTTATTATTGTGTACATACGGTCTTTGTTGCGAAAGTAATTTTTTATTAAGTATTTCTGCGTTTTTTCAGTGGATTGAATTTCCAAGATCTGATGGCCAGGCAGGGTGCTATCGATTCCCCACCAAAAACTCCTTTCATTATGGGATCCGAGTGCGCAGGTGACATCGAGCAAGTTGGCGAGGGCGTGGAGAACTTTAAAGTAAGTGAACTATTAAGCATTGTTTGCTGAAAACTTCCATGCGACTAATACTGTCAATTGCCCCTCCCATAAAGAACTTATTAAAAATAGTTCCTTTTTCAGTCTCATTGTATAAAGATTTTGTTACTGACCAATGCTTCCTACCTTTTCCAGCTTATATTAACTTTCTTGGTCGTTTCCTCTAATTTAATGTAAACTATCGAAGCTTCAAAAACGTTCCAATACTTTTACTTATTGTCACCACTTTTCTATAAAATTATTTTCACATAAACCAACTAACAAACGAACTTAATCCTCTGCAATCCATTGGTGTTATTATGGACACAGTTTAGTTTTCACTCTCATCTATGAAAGAGAAGAATAGGCAGCTACTGTACAAACGACTTTAGAAACATTTATAATTGCTTTTTCCTTTAGAAATAGAATCTTTGATTTCAAGTTGGATTCGGTAAAAAGGTTCTCCGAATGTAAAGAGTTAAATGAATAAACGGGGAAGCAAATTTCATAGCCTTTTTAAAAAATATATTCCATGTCGTTTCATTCCTGGTGATTCACCCAGTATAATTTACTAACATCACCGTGAAATATGTACAAAAGGGTGGAAGACCCAAAGGATCGCTCGATATGATAATAAATGTAAATTGGTACAAAGAGGAGACGTATATTTTTTCCTTTTTTTTTCGCATGCACACTGTAATACGTTGGATAGTTATTCCTTTGAGTCGGCCCGATTCCTATCGATTTTTTCGTGGTCGCTTCCGGTCAGAACGACGTCTATTTTCCACAGACAACGACGCAACGCGACGTCACGTTGAAAATATTGCGCATCCACTGAGGAAAAAGCGACGTCACGCCTACGGACGTTATTGTCCCGCCAAATCACCTGTCCTTGGTGGCTGTTCTTTCTCTCCAATGAGATATGGTTATCGTGTTTAACAAGATGGAAAAGAGTCTATTTTATGTGAACACGTTGTAGACTTTACCTACTACCAGGAATGAATATTTGAAAGAAAGTATATTGAAAATACTGTATGATTGAAAATGCGTATGAAGAAAATATGTGTACTGTATAGTATGCGCTATAGAATCTATGCCAATTGTGTGCAAATTATGGTTTGCAAGCCAAACGTGACGCTTCGTGACTCTTGATGTGGCTCTCAGTCTCATAAATCTCTTTCAAGATTATTAATAATTAATCAGTGACAGAGAAACATCGACGTGTATATCATTAATTAATGTATAATAACAGGTGAATGTTAAAAAAAGGGCCATTTTTGATAACGCCTGAAAATTAAAAGTTCTTTCATGACTTTTAAGACCAACTTCCAAGGAAGAAAAAATTCCTTTATCATTTTGCCGAGAAACGATGGGAAAGTTGTCAAAAATGAATATATATTATGACATAGAACATTGAGAAAATGGATATTTTTATCGCACGAAAAAATTAATGCTAAAGAAAAAGACTAACAAAGTAACAAGTACCTATATTCGTACAGTAATAATGAAATCACGCGATATTGCGAGACCGGCATACAATGTGTTAAGTGAAGGAAAAAAGGAGGAAAAAAGGTTGAAGAACCGATATACAGTCTGCCATAGGCAAAATATTTACTCGGTTGAAAATCCTAGGAACGTCAGGTAGTCTAACCCTGCCTCCATAAACGCCCTTGTAACTAAATACTTGGTAAAATAGTGCCCACTAAATTGTAGGATTATTACCAAAGTAAAGATGTTCTACGGAAATTTCTTTAGTAGTAGTAGTTCTTTTAATTTTCTATTGTCAGTCAACATATAATATGGCCCTGTACGAAAAGTATACTGTCACTATCACCGATGACTGACATGACTCTTAACGTGTAAATACTAATAGTTTGTTAATTAAACAAATAATTCGTTTGATGCAATAATTCTATTAGAACTTGTATCTAGAACAAAATAAACATTATAAATAAATCGCCGTATCTCGGTAGAAATATCTATTAGCAGAACGTAATTGGGTAAGTCTCTGTTACACATCCTAAAACAGCTGTTCGAACTACTCTCTATTTCACTCGTACTCCTGGTTTCTCCCTTTCCGAGATAGATAACAGTTGGTAATTCCTAGAAAGCTTACCTCCCTTGATAACCATCGAGAGTCCAATTCGCGACAGTTAAGCGGGCACTACCATATTTGCCTCGCTACAGAAAACTCCTATCGTATTTGACAAATTTCTCAATTGTTACTTCACAAGACACATAATTCTGTTACAGGCTTTGTTCATCTAGCACTGGGACTATCAAACACATCGAAATGATGGGTTTCTAATCTTTTATTTCGAATTTCTGGCAACTTTTATCGAGAGAAGAGCACAATTGTCGGTAGCTCTAGTGTCAAATCACATCTTTGAGAAATATATGCTATCTAACTAAAGATCATCACGGAAAAGCGATAGGAGAGGAAAGTCTCTCGTCAAATAGGAAGAGATCGTTCCGTTCTCGTAGACAGTCGTTTTGCTGCGAAAAGTAGCTTGAATACACTTCGGGTCTGCCCTATCCAAAGAAAATTCGTTCTCGAAATAGTCGTTCCGCGTTCAACCGTCGTCCTTGAATTTTTCACCCACTAATCTTTCCGCAAGGGTGGAGTCCCACGGTACTTTTCCGAGTCCGTGACTCGGTAGACGCCGCAGGAAAACGGTTCTTTCTCTCCTTTCTCCCTCTCTCCCGCCTCTCCTTTCTGTCCCTCGCATCGTGGGGTGGTCTATTTTCGCGACTC
>NW_016913695.1:632302-639279 GCF_001483705.2 Eufriesea mexicana | reverse complement strand
GGGGGGGGGGGGGGGATGAAGAGACCAGGTTTAAGGCTTTAGGGTCAGATATCTGAGCAGCACGTGTAAACGACCGGCCAGTGTGTATGGTATAAACGGCGCTCGTGCGCGTGTGTGTGTGTGTCTGGAAGTGGGAAGCTTTCCGAGATGGAATATTCGAGCTCGTAGCGCCCCCTAACCCAGACCTTTCCTTCCCCTCTGGCTTGCTTCCTTGAGTTCTTGGCATTGTTGCGCTTATATGTGGCGATGTTCTCTCTCTCTTTCTCTCTCTCTCTCTCTCTCTCTCTCTCTCCTCTCTCTCTCTCTCCTCTCTCTCTCTGTTTTATTCATTTAGCCTCTCCTTTATGGAATAATCTGCCCTGCCGCAGGGATTCTCATTTACAGATAGTTGCTCTGGCGGAATCATCTAGATGTAAATGCACTGAAAGATGTAGATACACGGATATATCGATAACTTGTAATTTTTTAGGGATATTCGTGAATACCTTTTTTTATGCACGGTGAGGTTAGCATATAGATTGGAATGGTTCAAGCTTTGAGTTCAGGCTAAGTTACGCAAAACGAAAGGTATAAATCGGTGGTGTTAAAGGCTGATATCTTCCAAATCGAGGATCAGAAATTGATCCCAACCTCGTTCTGTTTGGGAAACAGGATAAGGAAGAATTTTTACAATCTGAAGTTGCCCCGCGGTTGAGGAAAAGTGATATCAAAGATGGCTTTCCAACTTTTGATTTGCTGAATTGATAAAAAATTCGAGTTTGATACTGAAAAGTCATAAAAATATTGTGTTATAATAATTTGTTATTCATTATTTATAAATATACGTCTTACGTCAACTTATTTCAAATTTACATTTACTAATTATGTTAAACCATACTAACAGTATATATGTATTACTATTGATTTAAAGTTGTATTATATATGTGTATATATATATATATATACGCATGCGCGCGCCCACACACACACACACACATGATTAATACCATTGATGTATAAATACTTATAAAGATGGTATAAGAAGTGAAGAAATAGGCGGTAACAAACTTAATACACAAGAAACATTTGGCTACTTATTTTCAGGTGGGCGATCGAGTGGTTGCACTTCCTGATCACAAGGCGTGGGCAGAGCTCGTCGCCGTGCCAGCCACGTCCGTTTTCGCGCTACCAGCCGGCATGAGCTACCTCGATGCAGCAGCGATCACGATGAACTACACCGTCGCTTATATTCTGCTGTTTGAACTGGCCAATTTGACGCCTGGAAAGAGTTTGTTACTCCACAGCGCCGGTGGTGGTGTGGTAAGTCTCTTTCGATATTAAGAAAGCTACGATTATTCAACGTGATAAATTGTCCGAAAGCAATTGCTTGCATATCTAAAATTATGAAGTACAACATTAAAAAAGAAGAGTTATGAAATCATGTTCTGGAAAATTGAAGATAATCGAATTAATTGTTACGCTGTTGAAGAGGATTATGCAGCTAAGTGATCGTTTGCTGCCCGTTGATTGTATAGATTGGTACAGACAATTTGCGAGCATTTTCTGCGTGGTTTATAGCCACTTTTTGTCACATAAAGATACCTATAAAGATTAGTGTCTTATTTAGTAGCTAAAGAAATATCGTTAACTACGCATTTTAAAGGAATTCTACTTACCGACAGGTGATAACGTGAAATTGAAAATGAACATGAAAATAAAATTTGACACGTGTTATTTAAATTAAGGATAAAGATTTAAATACAAAGAAAAGAGTGAAGTATCTCTAAATAGAATAGCATGTGTTACGTTTACATATGTCGTTACGAAAATATAACCTTAAAAATTCTGACTTACCTGGCACTGTCATTGGACCAGTTATATGCATAAATTAGTGTATATATAACCTTAAAGCAACCATAAACGACATCTGTTGTGCATAAAATCAACGTTGCAGCAACAAGCTCTCCCTTCCGAAGTCAAAATTCCAAGTTTTTCAACCTTCTCCAGCGTTACCAAGCTCCCCGTCTGAAAACTAAAAGCAGTCCCTCATTAAACATATCACCCGGACATAAAAAAGCCATCCAAAAAGATCATTCATCGCGTTTCGTCGTTACTCCTCAAGAAAATGCTATTTCGGAAAAACGAAAGAAAGGGGGAAAGATACCCGCAGCAATTACGACTCAACGATACAGAGAGAGAGAGAGAGAGAGAGAGAGAGAGAGAGAGAGAGGGAAAGGAAGAGAAAGAGAGACCGATACGGTGCAAGGTTACTGCCCCTTTCGCGAAGTCGGCTCGAGTCACATCCGTGCAGTGCTTTCTCTCTCAATGTCGTCGAAGGAGAAGGCAGGAGCAGCCGGGTACGTCGGGATCAATACGGCTCAACAGGTTACACTCGAAGCTAACTACATCGCCCCCGCGACTCTTCCCCCTCCTCACCCCTCCACCTCTCTTTTAGCATCGTTGGAAGTTGAGACGACGAAATCTACGGGGGATGCTGCTGCCGTTGGTGCACGGAGCGACGGGGGTGTGAGGGTTGCCAAGCAACCCTTCGTTCTCTCATCGACCACCGTGACGGGCCGCGCCCGTCTGAGACCACACTACCACCAGTATTCCACTACCGCCATGGTATCACCATCAGCACGTGTTGTACGCTACTCTTAAGTACTGTTTGCACGAACGGTAGTACAGTTAGTTCGATTTCAGAATCGTCAACTTTTTCAAAGATTTTCGTATCATTATTAATATTTCGGTTCTATTAGGAAAAATACGAATGAGTATGAGTTATAATAACATAAACGTTGTTATATATAATCTAATTTTAATTATATTGAAAGAAAAAATACTTGAGTATAGTGAAGTATCCTTATTTAGTATTTCTTAACTAATCTCATATCCCAGTTCTAAACTTTATAGTATACGTTATATCATCCTTCATTTCATTAAAACATAAGATCGACTAAAATGATTATTTTCATATAAAATAAAAGAAGTAAATGAATAAAAATTACCTGTAAATAAAAGAATCTCCTTTTTATTACATTTAAAACATTTAAATCGTTGGATCCAAACTTGTCATTTCGTTATAACTTGGCTCTTACGTGCGCGCGTTCGCTTTTCGGTACATATATCATCGTCAGATGAGAGTTTGGGCAAGTCACGTGTACGAGGAAAGCTGGAAAAAGCACTTGACTTGAAATATTGCATTTCCTGATCATGTCAGACTTTCTTGTTTCAAATCCTCTAGTATCACCACCGTTTATGAACTCATATTTCGCCTGTATTACCATCCCCTGAATACATATATTCTTGTCGAGGTTTCGTATATTCGCAGCGAAACAAATTTGCGTTCTATTTAACCGTGTGAAATATGTTGGTGATCGTAGAGAACATTATGACGGTGGTGTTGGTTAGTAGAATATATAGTATAGTAATTAAATTAGAAAAAATTTATCTTTAATAATTAATTTTTGGAAATATTGCTCATTTACTGCCATTTTTCTGCAATGTCTAAATTTGAATACATGATTTAGTCGTATAGTAACTAAGGTCGTCTTACCCTTACTAAGTACTCTAGTATATTCATGTCAAGAGTAATTAGATAATGCCAAAAAATTGTCTCATCTATCGCACAAATTTTCCGAAAATAAAACACGAAATAATATTTGAAACCAAATTATTTCCAAAATATTATTTTCTCAGAAACGTACTGCAAGTCGAATGTCTAACCTGTGTAATTTACAAAAATTTCACGTAATCAGATATGAAATAAGAAACCAGAATATAATGAAATGAATAAACTAACCATTTTTGTATTATCCGTCTACATCATAACCTACAAAAGAGAAAAAACAAAGGTCGTATTAAAACACTTAAAGAACAAAAATGTTTTGATTTAACACACGTAATGACAGATATGAATTTTTAATAGAACATGTTTTACATAACAACAATAATACAGCGGTATTAATAATAATAATAATAAAGAAAAAAGAAGGCAAAAAGAATAAACCTCTTTATTCTGATTATATGTAATCACACAGAAAACAGAGTCCAATTGTCACAGATATTAAACAGATCGATGACTGAGGCGGTAAAAACAAAAGAAAAATTATATGAATATAGACAAATGGTGCCACCTATCGTTGCACGTTGGAATGATCACGTCGGGACATATGGCCTCTCGCAAACATATTTTAGGTAAACCTGTCAAACTACTACTTCCTCACCGATTTTGATGGGCTTGAAATATATTGTAAAGGCCATTATTTCCAACCTCTTCTTTTGAAAAAATTGAGGTATGGACAAAATTCAATGTATTAGTCGTAATTTTTTTTTTTTTTAACAGTAATATCTCAAAAACTAGAATTACCCACCAATATTTTCAAAGAGAGAGGTTATCCGAAACAACGCACTTTACAGCATATTTTAAGCTCATCAAAATTAATGAGAAAGTAGTAGTTCGACAATTTTACCCACATTTTATATTAATTTAAAGACATTAGGAAAGAAAATTTCTGACAACAAAATATAAGAACGAAACATTATATATTACATATAACACAGTGATGTAAAATGAGGATTTCTCCAAACGATTGGCAATGAGTTATGACGCACAATTTGGAGTGGCTTCTTAACATTCCGGCCCTCGTCTGCTCTCTTTTCCTTTTTGCTACCTCTTTCCTTCGATTTTTTCGTTTTCTTAAATTCTTGTTACTCTTTCTTTCGAGTCTGTCTGTCTCTGTCTCTCTTGCTGGCCACTCAAGGCTCTGGGATTGGTCAACGTTATTGGGTATCGAATTCTCGACAACGGACGGAACAGAGATGAGAGGAAGAGAGAAGAAAAAAGAGAGAGCGGTCAGCTCTCTCAATTCTCGGAAATAATGAATGCTGCTTCTGTTGAGAAAATCTCCAGCAGCTCCGCTTCAATTTTTTCTTCCCCATCTTGTGTCCTGTCCCGGCTGTTCTTCGCGGTTGCGCGATGAAAAGACTTCAGAAGACGCTTTTTCTGGCTGTCGGCAGCATAATGGGATTACGAGTTTGGTGAACACGATAGGGACAGGCGGGTAACTAAAAATAATTTAAGCGCACCCCCTGGCTACTTCTGAAATTTTAAAGATGGAAGACAGTATGTATATCCATCGCGCCTGAAATTTGTAAATTCTTTTACGATAAAAGTAACGCATTTTCATAAAAAATATCGTTACGAATGGGTTTTCAAAGAAATTTGTACTTTCGGGCTGTAAAGAATTTTTGAATAGCGTGCCAAAAAGGAAACTAGAAGCTAGGAAACTTCTAAACTGAATTTAAAATCTAAAACTCAGATAATATCGAAATAAAATTTTTTAATATCGACATGCAGTTTATATATTTGTAACATATACTTCAAAAGGTTAGAGTTTATATATATTTATTATTTCCAACCACAAATTTATCATTTAGCCATTATCGATTTATTATTTGTTTATTAAATTACTAATAAAGGATTAAGAAAGTATTCTAGATATTAGTATTCATTTAATGGATTAATGAATTGCTGTTTTAGGGTCAAGCAGTTGTCCAGCTGGCCAAGACCGTGAAGGACGTGACCATTTTTGGTGTATGCAGTAAATCAAAACACGAAGCCCTGAAAGCAGCCGGGACCATCGACCATCTCTTGGAACGAGGCACGGACTATAGCAACGAAGTTAGGAAGTGCGTAAGAAACTCCACAAGTTCCCTTTTTCCCTCGAAATATGCTTAAATATTGTGTAGATCTTTAGTGCATGTATTAATGTTCATTTATTGTATAGGATCTCTCCAGAAGGCGTGGATATTGTCTTGGATTGCCTCTGCGGCGAAGAATGCAACAAGGGATACGCTTTGTTAAAACCTATGGGAAAATATATTCTTTATGGGTCCAGTAACGTAGTCACTGGAGAGACTAAGAGTTTCTTCTCTGCAGCGCGATCAGTACGTTAACTGTGTGATTTAACTTAATTATTTTTTCCTCTCTATGTTCCTGTACAAAAGTTATTTCCCTCTTGTAATAGCGGTAACTAACTCATTTATGGGATCGACATGTCCCCTTTTCTTGCGAAATATCACTAGTATAGTGAGCAAATAAGTTGAAAAAATATAAGTTGAAAAAATTGGATAAAGGAAATTTGAAAGATTTCATTTATAATTTAATTTTACAAATTATAATTTAAAAAATTATTCTGTAAGTCAATATGTTTTATTAATATATAATTTTTCGTGTTTATTGCAGTGGTGGCAGGTAGACAAAGTATCTCCTATTAAACTATTTGATGAGAACAAAACTCTATCTGGATTAAATCTCCGCCATTTGATGTATCAACATGGCAGCCACGCATTTGTGCGACGAGCAGTGGAACGTGTGTTTGCCTTATGGAACGAGGGTAAGATAAAACCTGTAGTAGATACAACGTGGGCTCTAGAAGACGTTCCAGAAGCTATGCAGAAAATGCATGATCGCAAGAACATTGGTAAGATTGTGCTGGACCCAAGCCTTGAACCAAAACCGAAACCAGCAACTCCGGCCAAAGGGAAGACGAAGGATAAGAAAGCAGCTAGCCAAGAAAGTCAAGAAAAGAAAGCATCTAGTGTAGAGTCTGAGGAAGGGGAGAAAAAAAAAGAGCCTGAACTGACAAATGGAACATCCGAAGACAAATCTGATAGCGGTAAATAAATATAGGAAAAACGTTCTATAGATTATATTGTTTGTGGAAAAGTTTCTCATTACTCGTTTTGTTATCTACAAACGGTAACGAAATATTCGATAGTTTAATCGATCGATCATCTTTCCTTTGTTTGCTTTCAGATTCGAAAGAAAAAGAATCGAGCTGAATTAGCGGCGCTAGCTAATTCTAATATACTTATATACATAAAAATATATATAAAAAAATGTAAAACTGATATCCCGTGAAGATCAAGAATTTTGCAGATAAGTACTCTATTATTCCTCACTATTCAGAGATCTACTACGTTTGTTGCGCTAC